>NW_025541480.1:0-7500 GCF_017591435.1 Portunus trituberculatus | reverse complement strand
GTAAGAATTCATTGAAAGTGGACATTTATGAAGGAAGTGTGTATTGTAGATTAAAAAGGAAAAAAAATCTTACCCATTTATGTTTCCCTTCCCTCTCGATACTAGGGTAAGCAGCTAACATCTTCTCTCCAATAATCTTGTATGCCGCATAAAGGTGCGGTTACACTAGTCACTGATACCCTGGGCTGGGCGATTTAGCCGGGGCTGGGCGCCCAGCCCTGGCTAAATCGCCCAGCCCAGGGCAAAGTTGAGTGGACGCGCCAGACCGTTTTCTCCCCAGCTCTAGGCCTGGGCACACCACTAGAAACTAAGAGACTATATTATTCACGCAAACAACTAAACCCAAATTTTCCTAAATAATAAAATATCTAGATATTATATCACTATATATGCAATTTATTTATTTTCATGCATGATTAGTTATAATTAGCTGCACACAAATTATTAGAAAACATCATCCCTCGCTTGACCTGGGAAATCCTCAGATGTAAACAAACACACGCTGCAGGGCAAGGTTTTAAACATGGCTTTTGTTGAAAAGTCCATTGCGTGGCCACAAGAGGCCATATATAGTCTCCTAGAAAAGCCATCTTGAGGTCTGATGCGCTTTGTTTAGATCGGCGCACCAAGTATCAAAATCAAGATCAAGAGTGCCCAGGACTGGGGCTGGGCTGTGTGTAACCACTTGCCTTGTAAATCCAGGCATAAGGCTGGCCTCCGTCCCAGGCCCAAGGCTGGGCCCAGGGGTAGCAGTGGCTAGTGTAACCGTAGCTTAAGGGTTTTCATCAAGCAGAGGGCAATACTTCATGTAGTAGTTCTTGGATTCTTCTATCAGCTGCAACAAGACCCGTCTTGATTTATCTCCCTGTTGTAAGTCATCTCGGGTTGCCCGTGAGAGTTCTGGCAGAGGCAATGCTGCAATAAAGCAAGCATAAAAGTTGCTAATTGTGTCATGTCATGGTGCTTGTAGACTCGGCTTTTGACAGAACAACAAGTTAAAACTACCTGTAAAGTAATGCTTCCCTCTAACTAAATATAAAATTTATTGATGGAAGTATGTTCCTATAAAAGCTTCAACTTTAACAAGAGACCATATTCTAAATATTACTAAAACAAGCTGTGTGGTCATCTATTTCAGTGAGGAACATATCTTTCTTTACAATGAAAAACGTTATGACGTACTTACATAATGTGTTACATGATTTGTGACTGGCATATGCCTCTGTCTCACTTGAACTTGTGCTTGCCTTTTCGTTGTCACTTGCACTCCTGCTGGGTTGAAGTACATCGCCTGTAGTACATGTTACCAAACTTCGAGTAGAGTCAGGTATTTGCTGAGCTACAGATGGTGTATAAGTTTCTCCATCAGCCAACAATAGTAAGACTTCATCAGCAATTTCTTCCAACACCTCATCGTCGTCCACTTCTGTACCACATTTCTCTAGAACTAACTTCGTAGGTCCTACCAACTCCAAACCGAGTTTTTGTGTTGCTGTTGAAAGAAAAACTGTTGAAAACTATTTATACGCAAAATGGGCAGAGCAGTTGCATATATGGGTGTCCATCATTACGTTTCTAAAATACACAGAAAACCCCACTAAATAATACAAAAATAAGGGAACCTTGATATACAGTAATAGTTGGGGACAAAGACTATCTGATGAAATAAAAGTTTTGATAAAAGGACGTCTGGAAGCCAATCTGTTATTGAATAGCGTCAAGGAAGTATCTGGAAAGAAATAAAGAAAAATAAACATTGCAGATTACTTGCACATGCATAAATTTTCTTACCTTTTTTTCTTTAGTTCTTCAATTTCTGCTACTGACACAACCGATTTCCTTATGATGCGATCAGCACACCAAATACGGAAAACTGGCATTCTGGAGCATTTTTAGGAATAAAGTTGAGACAGTTGTAAATCAGTTTTGACATATATGCATACATACATATATGCTTCACACAATGGAACACACAAATGCATCATAGATACTGACTGATATGAAGCGTTTAATAATTCCGATAGGTTTAGGTTAAATTGCCCTTCCATGTTTTTTCTTATCTTTTTTACTTTTTTTCATTAGTTTGTTACAATCCATCCATCTATATACCTAGGCCAAAAGGGTACACCCCAGAGAGGGCGCAATCTAGTGGTTTTAAGGGTGTCTATACACTCCACTCTCTGTGTGTGGTGTGCCCACTGTTTCTGGGAGACCATACAGTGTAGGGGATCCTGTCCCCTCACTTAATTATTTGTTTAATAGAGTGATCCTTCTCCTACAATTCATCTTAAGGCCATATCACACAGGCACATTTTCCTGCGACAACATTTACGACGACCTGCCATCCTTGGAAATTATCAAAGACAATTGTTTAATTGTTGTAGTCGCAGAAAAATAAACGACGGTCTTTGATAATTTCCGAGGACGGCAGGTCGTCGGAAATGATGTTGCACAACACGATGTCGCAGGAAAATGTGCACGTGTGATACAGCCTTAAATATGTAGACACAACCTATAAAGCAGCAGGTGGTTTTATATCAGAGTTTTCCTTCTCCTATGATGCAGTGTAACGTCATGCTCATGACTGTTACCATAGGTCTATATAAATTCAACAAAGTGACAATATCGGTTAGTAACATACATTTCATTGTTGACATGGTATACACTCAAAGGCCACTTGTTTTCAATATCAATAAAACTCTGTACTACTTTATTTCCAGTAGCTTTCAAAACATATGCATTATAATGGCCATCAAATCCTGAAGTAATCAAGTTTTCCAATATGAAAAACTTCATGCTGTCATGTATGAGGTTTTGAAGCACAAGACCAAAAGTTGGAACACCTTCTACATAATTAAGATGCAAAATAATTCCAGGTTTATAGGTGTGCCCATGAAGGCAAACTTCAGGTGATATGTAACCTGTTAGTGGATATGCAGTATTCAAATGGTGCTTTGTGAATAAATTCAGACACTGTTCTTTCAATCCTGGAAGATCCTTCTCAATATCTATTACGCTACCATTTTTCACTAAATCGCCTGAATAAAGGAAATTTACTGCATGATCCAAAAGCATCGGACTAGAGCCTAACATTCTGTAGCACATGTACTTCTGATGAAAATCAGCCATTTATTTTGGTAAATTCTTAAAATTATGCCACTTTTTTTTGTTTGAAAAATCCACGTTTTCCTTCAAAGCGCAGGCACCACTGATTACGACCTGGACCAAATTGCTTAATCAGATTTGACAAATGCAAACAGTAATGAAACTTTGGTGTGATGGATTCTGTGGGATAAAGTTCTTGAAATTTATAGTGATGGCTGCTAACAAGCTGGTCTAGTTGGCCCACAGTATCAAGATCTGCATTTGGGGAAGTGGCCAGTATTGTTATTTGAATAATTCGTAAAAAAATTCTTCCATTGCTCATCGTCTTCCCTCACCTTCTCACCAATTAAGAATGGCATAATATAGCACATTGTCAACATTGAAGCTGAGGTTTGCTTCAGCTTTTTGTCTAGTAAGTTCTTTCGTTCTATGTGTTCAGGTTTGTTGAATTTATCCAAATAACTATAAGGGAAGCTGTCTATTTGATTATTCAAGTAATCAAGTGTGAAATAATTTTTTACAAAAATGAATTCATGTAACATTATTGCTGTTTCATAGGGAACAATTCCTTCAGTTAAAATGTGCATTGGATCATGAACAAGGCACTTGTTCAAGGGAAATTCGTTTATCCTGCACAACACACTTTTTGATTTAATGCCCCAGATTTTACTCCAGTATTCTTTAGACTTTTGACTTACCAACTCAAGATTTTCAAGTTTTTCATTGAGTTTTACCAGGGTTCGTTCTCTCGATTCAAGAGAGAATTGTGTCCTTGCCTCAGTCTGTGTTATTTTACAAGTTCTGCATGGTTTCACTGCAAAGCCTACTCCTTCTTTAAAGCCCCCCCCTATCCACTGAGCTGCAAGGGTGTCATGGCGCCATTACTAAAGCTCCATACATGAGACGTTCTGATGTGCCTACCTTGAATTTGATTCCTTTGCTTTGCAATTCATTCAGTGTGGAAACAAAATTTTCCAATAACTTGTCAACTCCATGTTTTTTAAGGTCCCTACTTCTAGCTATAGCAACTAGCTGAATGGTTGCCAACTTGGAACGAAACTGCGGTGGAATATTCACAAGAGAAAAATAAAACATTGCCAGTTTATTTTTTAACATGACTCCCGAGGGATTAGCAACTTCCATGTCATCGTGATTCAGAATTATGGCAAGAGCATTTGGGTCCTTTCTAAACAATGGATGTGTACGCATGTACGCTCCATCACACACATCCTTCATCATGCTGGATTCCGAGTAATGTGGAGTCGAAACTGCTGCATTTATTTCAGGGAGATTAATTAAAGCCTGCAGAGTTTCGTGCAACGGAATGCAATATCCATACCTCTTCACTTCTCTTAAGTGTCCTTTAACAGCTTTAAACTCTGTTCCTAGGAGTACTTCCTGTGGTTGTACGAGGTTACAATAATTGGTGTAGTACTTTTTTCTGTTGTATTCATTCTCAACATTACTAAGTTTAACATCTTTAATAAATCCGTTTACAAAGTTCAAGTCTTCAGATGACAGTTTTGGTTGTAAATGAGTCTTAACACTGTTAACTACTTCTGAAATGTGATGTGAAATCAATTGGGATGTATGCTCTATTATAGTATCAATGGACACCTGTGGAATTTTGTGCTGTCTCTAGTTTGAGAGCAAATTCTGCATTTTTTATTTCTGTTACATTGAAACTACTTGCATCTTTGTCTACTAAAGTCTCGATCATTGGATCATTAAAAGAAAAGTCTACAACTGCAGCTAGCGGGTTATCTGCATCCAAGTTTGTGTTTCTTTCAGTGTGATACCTGGATGCATGCATTTTAAAGGCATTCCAGCTTTTCGTTGAATATGCACAGGGTTCATAGCAACATGAAATTTTAAAATCCGGGCTGTTTCTGTGCATTCGCAATTCATGAGATTTAAATCTCCTGAATTCATAACTCTCAAAGGAACACATTGAACATACATGAAGACCAGTGCCACTCATTTTGTTAGTATGGTATTCATATACTTTCCTACAATTCTAGAGTAAGGGAATTGTGATGCATTAATGTGAACTGACAGTGATATATATATATATATATATATATATATATATATATATATATATATATATATATATATATATATATATATATATATATATATATATATATATATATATATATATATATATATATATATATATACTCATCAGCAAAAATGGCTGCTTCTGCACGTACATGCTCCAGGAAAGGTCTTCTCCATCTCGGACAAGACCTCACCTCTTCCGTACACATCATGGGCTCAGCAAGCTGTGACATCATGTGGAGTTACAGACACCATCAGATATAAAGACAGCAAACAGAGGACTATACGCAGCGTCCATGGAGTCCCCTTTAACCATCTCAAGTGATTGCTTTCCTTGAGAGTCGACCCTTCACCCTTTGCTGTTAGGCGGAGTCAACCTAACACATCTAACACACACACACGACAATCATATGGATGGCTCTGAGATCAGGCCTGGGAGCTCAGAGCGGCCCTCGTCACCGAAGGCACTACACTCCAGTGGCGTCTCTCTGTGGCGCCTCCTGAGAGCGGAACTAGCCATCAAAATACACATACACCACCACGGCACACAGCGCCCTTATCGCCACGGACTCCATGGCTGGAAATTCCTCCTAAGTGGCCAAGACAACGTGCGGCTGCTCAGAGCATCCATCACCTGAGACCCTGTGTAGCAAGGGCAAGGATCACACTCACATGGACTCCGGGCCATGCTATACAATAATGATCTTGTGATGCTCAGCTAAGCCGCCACCACCATCGCAGACCCAATCACTATCTCAAGCATGGCACAAGTCAAACGCACAATCAGAGCCAACACATTACGTCTCCATAAAAACACTCAAAGAAAAGCCGCCCGGGGCTCACCCTCTGCAATCTGGTACGCCAGAGACTGTTATAAACCCACAGCACTTCCACCAACACACATCTAAAGTCAGGGCTGATGTTCACAGACTTCGCCTTGGCTACCCTTCCTATCAGTGCAAGACAGGTTCACTCGCCTGCCAACACTGCGAAAGAACATCACACCTTCTACTATGCTTGAATTGCCACTCTCCGTCTCAGAACACCAAGTCACCAATAGGACATTGAAGATGATGATGAGGAGGAAGCTGCAACACTCCTTGTTGCAGCAACACCGCGGCAAACATTCTGGCCAATGTGATATATATATATATATATATATATATATATATATATATATATATATATATATATATATATATATATATATATATATATATATATATATATATATATATATATATATATATGCAATCAAGCACTGTTTACAACCGTACCTGAAGTAAACTCCCAAAATTTCCCAGTGTGTCACCCGTTTACAGTACGTGGTCCTTGGAATTTCCTTCTCTCTGAGAAGCGATCCCGCTCCGCTTGGTGGTAGAATATCTGCGCAAGTACGTTAGCATGCTACAAAATGTGTAAAAAAAATGGATAGATTCTGATATTAGTCATATCCTAGTAAAGGTAAAGTTGGGGGCATACGCTGTTGCAGTGCGTACGTAGCCACGAGCGCTCATCTCCCTTCTCATTGGCCTTTGAGCCTGTGGTGGATTGAATCCAACACCTCGGAACACAGGGCTACTGTGACATCGTGGCTACCACAGCTTACCTTACCAGGAAACGGTGTCACAACTACCCATTACTGTTGGGTGGACAGAAGCTTAGGGTGTGGAGGAAAAATTGCCCAGCTATTTTTATCCATCCTTTCGCGGGAATCGAACCCGGTACCTCCTGAGTGAGTCAGTCGCGCTAACCACTAGTACATACATATTATTCTACGGATCAATATGTACCTAATTACAAAACTCTAGGATCATACATTTGTCAAATTAATTAAATAGAAAAATAAAAAATAAATAAAAGCGTACCTATATGAAGGAAAAAACTTTGATCATGACTTCATCACTAAAACAGCATCACGAATAACGTAGAAATTGTGACTGTTAAAATCATCTAATGAAATAAAGATACCATTATTCAATTCTGAGTTCATCAAAATTTGTGCAGTAAAATTATACTAAAAAGGTATTAACATAAGGCAACAGTACTAAGAATTTTAGTATTTAAATTTTGCACATAAGCAAAGTAACTACAACTGATTGTTATGAAGCAAATATTTCTTACGCATGCATTCCTGAAATGGACCAAACCGTTAGAGAGAGAGAGAGAGAGAGAGAGAGAGAGAGAGAGAGAGAGAGAGAGAGAGAGAGAGAGAGAGAGAGAGAGAGAGAGAGAGAGAGAGAGAGAGATGACCCTGGACATTACGGCCCCCGATATAAGACTAATTAAGCTGTTTAATGCAGTGTTGCGGCCACAGGTTTAACTGATGTG
>NW_025541479.1:5000-15000 GCF_017591435.1 Portunus trituberculatus | reverse complement strand
CAGTGTTTTTGGTGAACAGTGGTGGCAGTGATCATTTAGTGCGCCTCTTCTGTTTGGCAGCTTAGACTGTGACGCTGTCTGTTATTCACTTGTTGATTTATTGGTGCATTTACCTTCAGAGTTAGGATAATGATCACTAATGGTATTGCTCTTATTATTATTATTATTATTATTATTATTATTATTATTATTATTATTATTAGTAGTAGTAGTAGTAGTAGTAGTAGTAGTAGTAGTAGTAGTAGTAATCTATTATCAATTTTATTATTATTTCCATTCATTGTCATTATTATTGTCATTATTGATATCATTATAATTATTTTCATCATTATTCAATTTACTATTATTACTGATATTATTACTATTATTTTCATCATTGTTGCTAATAATGATAATAATAATAATAATAATAATAATAATAATAAATAATAATAATAATAATAATAATAATAATAATAATAATAATAATAATAATAATAATAATAATAATAATAATAATAATAATAATAATAATAATAATAATAATAATAATAATAATAATAATAATAATAATAATAATAATAATAATAATAATAATAATAATAATAATAATAATAATAATAATAATAATAATAATAATAATAATAATAATAATAATAATAATAATAATAATAATAATAATAATAATAATAATAATAATAATAATAATAATAATAATAATAATAATAATAATAATAATAATAATAATAATAATAATAATAATAATAATAATAATAATAATAATAATAATAATAATAATAATAATAATAATAATAATAATAATAATAATAATAATAATAATAATAATAATAATAATAATAATAATAATAATAATAATAATAATAATAATAATAATAATAATAATAATAATAATAATAATAATAATAATAATAATAATAATAATAATAATAATAATAATAATAATAATAATAATAATAATAATAATAATAATAATAATAATAATAATAATAATAATAATAATAATAATAATAATAATAATAATAATAATAATAATAATAATAATAATAATAATAATAATAATAATAATAATAATAATAATAATAATAATAATAATAATAATAATAATAATAATAATAATAATAATAATAATAATAATAATAATAATAATAATAATAATAATAATAATAATAATAATAATAATAATAATAATAATAATAATAATAATAATAATAATAATAATAATAATAATAATAATAATAATAATAATATTATATTATTATTATTATTATTATTATTATTATTATTATTATTATTATTATTATTATTATTATTATTATTATTATTATTATTTATTATTATTATTATTATTATTATTATTGTTATTATTATTATTATTATTATTATTATTATTATTATTATTATTATTATTATTATTATTATTATTATTAGAGAGAGAGAGAGAGAGAGAGAGAGAGAGAGAGAGAGAGAGAGAGAGAGAGAGAGAGAGAGAGTGTGTGTGTGTGTGTGTGTGTGTGTGTGTGTGTGTGTGTGTGTGTGTGTGTGTGTGTGTGTGTGTGTGTGTGTGTGTGTGTGTGTTTGTTTGTTTGTTTGTTTGTTTGATCTGCTGCAGTCTCTGACGAGACAGCCAGACGTTACCCTACGGAACGAGCTCAGAACTCATTATTTCCGATCTTCGGATAGGCCTGAGACCAGGCACACACCACACACCGGGACAACAAGGTGTGTGTGTGTGTGTGTGTGTGTGTGTGTGTGTGTGTGTGTGTGTGTGTGTGTGTGTGTGTGTGTGTGTGTGTGTGTGTGTGTGTGTGTGTGTGTGTGTGTGTGTGTGTGTGTGTGTGTGTGTGTGTGTGTGTGTGTGTGTGTGTGTGTGTGTGTGTGTGTGTGTGTGTGTGTGTGTGTGTGTGTGTGTGTGTGTGTGTGTGTGTGTGTGTGTGTGTGTGTGTGTGTGTGTGTGTGTGTGTGTGTGTGTGTGTGTGTGTGTGTGTGTGTGTGTGTGTGTGTGTGTGTGTGTGTGTGTGTGTGTGTGTGTGTGTGTGTGTGTGTGTGTGTGTGTGTGTGTGTGTGTGTGTGTGTGTGTGTGTGTGTGTGTGTGTGTGTGTGTGTGTGTGTGTGTGTGTGTGTGTGTGTGTGTTGGTGTGTGTTGTTTGAGTGTTTGAGGAGAGAGAGGAAGAGTGGTGTGTTTGGTGAGGGAAGGATGAAAGAGAGTGAATTGTGAGTTTTCTGTGAGGGAGAGAGGAGAGGAGAGTTAGTGTGTGGTGTTCTGTGAGGTGAAGAAGACTTATTTCGTGAAGGAAGAGAAGAAAGAGAGGAATTGTGAGTGTTCTGTGAGGGAAAGGAGGAAGAGTGGTGTGTTTTTACGGTTGTAGTGACAGATTGTTAAGATTTGTGCATTATTAACAGGAGAGCTCTACCTAGTCATCTCTGTGGCCTTGGAAAATAGTGATGGTGAGAGAGCATAATGTTTTTCAATACAGGCTACTTACCTGCTTCATGAGAAGGAAAACATTAGGTATACACGTTTAAAAACATGACGAAATAATCAGATAAGGGAAGCTACAGTAAGCCTACACGTGGCAGTCCCTCTGTAAAGCACACCCAGCCATCTCCACCAGCCATCCTCATCCATAAAGCTGTGTAATCTGTGAACACTGCCATTGACTCACCACTAACAACCCAATTACTGACTCCACTCCATTCATCCTCCACTGTTTGTGTGAGGACTTGAACCACAGCCCACAAAAACACCTGCACAAAACACGAAAGGGGAAAACAAAAATGCTGGTCAGGCCACATCTGGACTATGCAGTACAATTCTGGTCCCCACATGATAGGAGGGATATAGGTCTGTTGGAGTCAGTGCAAAGGACGATATGTAAAAGATACAGGGGTGAGGATATTCCCTATGAAGCGAGACTGAACAAACCCAATCTGCATTCCTTAGAGAGACGTAGGTTAAGAGGAGACCTGATAGAAGTATTTAAGTGGTATAAGGGTTTTAACAAAGGGGACATGAACGAAAATCTTAGGATCAGTAGCGGGACAGAACCAGAAATAATGGGTTTAAACTTGAAAAATTCAGGTTCAGGAAAGAAATGGGAAGAAACTGGTTTTCAGACAGAGTGTTTGATGAGTGGAACGGACTCAGTGGTCATGTAGTCAGGGGTGAGTCAATAGGGAGCTTTAATCATACAGGAGTGCCGCGTGTAGGCCTGGTGGTCTCTTGCAGCATCCCTCTTTTCTTATGTTCATATGTAGGTGAAAGTGATCGCGTCAAGTCCCAAGAGTTCTCAGATTTTTAAGTTGCCGACCCGCAGTGGACTTTGAAGGTTGTGTATCGCGCGAGGAGGAGGAACGAGAGGAAGGTGTCTCGTTAATTGAATGGCCGCTGTGACGGGAGGAGAGAGTATGAACAAGAGGAGGAGGAAAAGGAGAAGCAAGGAAAGGTAAAGAAGAGGAGAAAAGAAAGAAGAAAAAATAGAAAAAAGAAAAAAAAATGAAAAAGTAAAGCTAGAAGGAAAAAGAAAGATATAAATGGAAATGCAGAGGAAAAGGCAAAATGAAAAATACATGAATGGAGGAAAATATATAAAAGAGACTAATAATGACAACAACTATAACTATAAAAGGTCCGTACTATATATATATATATATATATATATATATATATATATATATATATATATATATATATATATATATATATATATATATATATATATATATATATATATATATATATATATATATATATATATATATATATATATATATATATATATATATATAGTTACGGAATATAGTTTATTGAGGAAAGATTGACACACTGACAGAGAAATAAGAATAATAAGAATAACATAAAATGAAATGAAGGAAGCTGATGATAAGGGAATGACTAAGGAAGTAGGAAGGAAGGATATCTACGTCTACTACCACACACCTCCCGTCACACACCTACTTCTACCACACACACCTACCTCTACACATCTGCTCTACTACCACACACCTCCCGTCACACACCTACTTCTACCACGACACACCTACCTCTACACATCTGCTCTACTACCACACACCTCCCGTCACACACCTACTTCTACCACTACACACCTACCTCTACACATCTGCTCTACTACCACACACCTCCCGTCACACACCTACTTCTACCACTACACACCTACCTCTACACATCTGCTCTGCCACCACACACCTACTACGTTACCACCAGACACTTGCACTGTCTTCTAACATAACCTAACCTGAACTAACCTAACCTAAGAACAAACTAACCTGAAGTAACCTGATTTGAACTAACCTAACCTAACTTAACCCTAACCTAAAGTAAGCCATCACCACGCACCTGCTCACCACAATGTCCAGCTGGAGAATCTGTACACGTGGCTACTGAGGTAGTTTTGGTGCAGACCTTTCCCGCTGAACGAACACCGACACCAGCGTAACACTATTACATAATAACTCATTGTTACTCTCAGCTGTGTTTGTCACTCTTATTTTGTGACGCAGAAACCAAGGCAAGGACTGGTGCATGTTGGGTGACAGCACACACACACACACACACACACACACACACACACACACACACACACACACACACACACACACACACACACACACACACACACACACACACACACACACACACACACACACACACACACACACACACACACACACACACACACACACACACACACACACACACACACACACACACACACACACACACACACACACACACACACACACACACACACACACACACACACACACACACACACACACACACACACACACACACACGGCCCGGTAGCTCAGTGGTTAGAGCGCTGGCCTCACAAGCCAGAGGACCGGGGTTCGATTCCCCGGCCGGCTGGAGATATTTGGGTGTCTCCTTTCACGTGTAGCCCCTGTTCACCTAGCAGTGAGTAGGTACGGGATGTAAATCGAGGAGTTGTGACCTTGTTGTCCCGGTGTGTGGTGTGTGCCTGGTCTCAGGCCTATCCGAAGATCGGAAACAATGAGCTCTGAGCTCGTTCCGTAGGGTAACGTCTGGCTGTCTCGTCAGAGACTGCAGCAGATCAAACAGTGAATTACACACACACACACACACACACACACACACACACACACACACACACACACACACACACAGCGCGTAGTGTAGTGGTTAGCACGCTCGACTCACACTCGAGAGGGTCCGGGTTCGAGTCCCGGAGGCGGCGAGGCAAATGGGCAAGTCTCTTAATGTGTGGCCCCTGTTCACCTAGCAGTAAATAGGTACGGGATGTAACTCGAGGGGTTGTGGCCTCGCTTTCCCGGTGTGTGGAGTGTGTTGTGGTCTCAGTCCTACCCGAAGATCGGTCTATGAACTCTGAGCTCGCTCCATAATGGAGAAGACTGGCTGGGTGACCAGTAGACGACCGAGGTGACACACACACACACACACACACACACACACACACACACACACACACACACACACACACACACACATGGTTAGGTTAAGCATTTCATTGTTTTAATGTCCCCCTTGTACATTTTCAGTGTAAATTTTTTGTTGCACTGCCAAATTAATAAACCGTATATTATTATTATTATTATTATTATTATTATTATTATTATTAACATATTATAGTAACCAGATCCATCGTTGCTTAACCTCAGTGATGTAGCGAGAAACGGCATTTAGTGAACACGTTGCGGTCGTTGGCATCACCTCGAGACAAGGGAGTTTGGTTAATTTAGCCCCGAGGTACTACATACGTATACCCGCACCACATTGACGGAAAAACGCCACAGGTATTAGCGGGGCTGGAGCGCTGGTGGTGTTGACTGCCGCTTGAAAACCCCTTGAGTGCCGCTCGGATCACCGCTGCTCCTTTACAGGCACCTCATGAGGGCTGAACAAGGGTATAAATGAGGTACATTTGTCTTATGATTTAACCCCGTCAGTACCAGGACGTGTTTTTATATTCATTCTGTGTACTATTTGGCGACTTTATACAGCTTCACAAACTTATGTGGGGATATAAGTAGTGAAATCTCTGGTCATTGATCTTTTCACCTTCCTAAATAAAATTGTCTAATTACACCAAAAATTCATGATAAAAATGCGTTCCAGTAATGAAAGGGTTAAGGTAGAAAAGGGTAGAATTGACGCCTGAAATGAGTGGATCAAGGCAGGAAAATGATAGATTTGTATCGTCTGGAAAGGCTAGAAAAAGAGTAACAGTATTTCATCACTACAAATGCCACTTTTCTTCTTATTTCCTACCCTCTTCTTCTGAGAGTGGCACTTCACGCTCCCGCCGCCCGCCTTCCCTTCACTCCCTGCTGGGAACCGTGTAAGCTGCTTCTGCCAACTCTCTCTCTCTCTCTCTCTCTCTCTCTCTCTCTCTCTCTTTCTCTCTCCTGATCATTTTATAGATATATCTAATCTTGATGTTTTAGATGTGATAATGGACGTGGTGCTGGTGCATGTATTTATGTAAAGGACACACTGAAATCTAATGTACTATCTCACGATATAATTAGACTAGCGGGTATCGAGGATGTGTGGGTGATTGTGCAGTGCCGCAAACTGCCTTCCATTATGATCGGCTGTATGTACAGGCACCCTAAGGCGTTAGCTGTGTCTTATGAGTAGTCTTATGAGTACATAGAAAATATCTTTATGCTTTTAAAGTCCATATCCTTGACGCCCATCTTCATGAATTTAAGGAAGACATTGGAGAGTACTCCGAGGAGCAGGGCGAGCGCTTCCACCAGGATATATTGGACTTTGAACGCCGCTACCAAGGGTCTTATAATGAAAACATGATGGAACACTACATTTGTGGGCTGATTCGTGAAGGTAATCTACAGTATAAGCGTAAATCTAGAAGAACTACTCATTTCTAATGTGTCTATTGTCTCACTGGTGTAATTCTAGAATAAATAAATGCTATTATTGCATTATATGTCGTTTTGTATCTACTTTGTTCAATTCAAACTTCAAATTTGCCACTTTGTCCCTATGAGAATGGGTAAATTTAAAAAATGTCATCCTGGACACAAAAGCAAAATTAGAAAAGAATATAAGTATTTTTTTTCATGTTTTCTACACATAAGCAAATAAGAAATAAGTTTCAACTCAAGGACAAAAGCTTTGTTACACGGTGTTATCTCCCACTTCGCCACTCGTTGCTGATTCACACATGCTGTCCATGCATATGTGCCTCCTCACTCTCATGCCTCCTCTTTCTCAATTGCCTGCATACCCTATTTAGACTTTTCTCTCTCGTGGCATCCTTAATCTCATCATCCCACCACGGCTTACATGCACGCTTTCTGGTACTCGTTCTCACATACCCTATCTGGCTGGCTGCTGCATTATTTACATTCTCAACAAACCTATCATTCATCTCATCCACAGCATTCAAACGTTCATCCTCCCAGCTTCGCTTACTCAAGTCAACCTGCAAATTCTCCCATCCTACATCCCTCAACCTCCACTTTCTCCTCTTAGTGTTTGCACTCTTTCCTTCTCTTCCATACAACTTACATTCCAGCACCAGCATGTTATGGTCCAAGACAATGTCAATCCTTCCATCTTCATCGATCCACATGCGGTCCACAATCTCACGCATTCTCCCATTCACTAGCATATAGTCAATCGCAGACCCCTATTTCTAGCACACCACGTCACTCGTCCTTCTGCCAGGGTCTCATTTAGGTTCTCCAGCTCCATCTCATTCACAAACTCACCAAGCATCTCGCCATTCCTATTCATTTGTTAACCTAAAACACCTACATGAGCATTCATATATCCTATAACAATCACTTTCTCCCTAGCATGCTCTCTCACAATCTTCTTCAACACACCATACTTCCTGCTATTGTCCCTGACTGCTCTATCACCTTCCACTGTCATGTACACTACCACTACCACTAACCTCTCATCTCTACCACACTCATTCATATACTCCACTCGGGCCGCTAACACATCCTCACTTTCCACACTGTCTCCTACATCAAGTTCTTCCACTCTCAGGTTCCTCACTTTTCTGTGGAGCAGTGCTACGCCCTCTCCTAACCTTTCCTGTTTTTTGCCTCCCTTTCCTATCATCACATATTCGTCCCCTTCCATTTGCACTGCATCCCTCAAGTGCGTCTCAGTTATTCCTACCATATCTAGGTTCCACTCATTCAGCTCCTTACATACATCCTCGAGTTTTCCAATGCCCCATCCTCTCACATTCATACAGCCTTATTTCATACATGATCTCGCCTGTTGTTCCGGTACATTCTTCTCCTTCATTCAAGCGACTCCGGAGCGATCCTGAGCCATCTGTAGCATCAAGATCAAGATCAAGATAAAGAATGCAGGAGTAAGAGTGGGGAATGATAAGATAGGGGAGCTCCTTTATGCAGATGACGTAGTGGTCATGAGTGAGTCAGCAGTTGAGTTGCAGAGTATGTTGGATGTTGTGGATGGATATAGGAGAGACTTTGGAGTTAGGGTTAGTAGTGAAAAAAGTAAGGTGATGATAGTGAATAGGTGTGAGGATGAAAAATGCAGTATGGAGAATTGGAGAGAATGAGTTGAATCAGGCACGAGAATATAAGTACTTGGGGGTGTGGGTGAGTCCAAGTGGGTGTGAAAAGACAAAGAATGAGAAGACAGATTTAGTGAATCAGTGGGTATAACGATTGGGGAGTGCAGACAGAACATGAACAAGTAAATATGATGTGCTGAGACAAATGTGGAAGAGTGTGGCTGTGCCCAGTATAATGTATGGTATAGATGTGATGCCATGGAATAAAAGTGAAATTGACAAGCTAGAAGTAGGACAGAATAGAATAGAATAGGTAGAGTGGCACTGAACGCACTGAGGTACACAGCAGTAGAAGCTCTGAGAAGTGAAATGGGATGGAGCACTTTTAGGGAAAGACTAGTAAAAGCTACTCTTAGGTACAAGGTAAGATTGGAAAGAATGGACGATGAAAGAATAGTGAGAAAGGTGTACCTGTGGAATGAAAGCGGGAGCCAGTGGAGGAAGAGGTGCATGAGAATGACAGAGAGAGTGGATTACAAGTTGTATGGGAGATGAGAATGGCTGGGAGGAATCAGAATGAGCGTGAATGGATCGTGACAAAAGGAGACAGAGTAGGAACTGAATGGGATCCGGGGAAATGGAAGAGTGAGATAGACAGAGGGGTGAAGTGGGTGGGACTGAATATATGGAAGAATGAGATGGAATTAAAGAGTACTCTGGAATGGTACAAGGAAAAGGAAGACTCGATGTATGAAAAGTGGTATGATGGCAGCCTGGGTGGTGATCATCTCTTCCAAGGTAGGGCACAGTGTATGGATGTGAGTGAAAGAAACTACAGGTGGTCTGAGTCCCGCAGCAAAGTGTGCCAGATGTGTGACACAGGGCAGGACGAGACGGTGGAGCATGTTATGCTGGAGTGTGAGAAGTATGGGAGAGACAGGCATGAGATGATGCAAGTGATTTTGACTGAATTAGGGCATAATAGGATGAAAGAGTGGAGAAGACAGTAAGGGAATGGATGGTGCTGCTGCTGGGACTGTGTAAACTGTAAAGGAACGAGTGCAAGGATGATTGAGGATGTGAAGGAGATTGATTGATTGATACATTTATTGTTTCATTAATAATGAAATACAACAAAGGAGGAGAATGGACCTTGCCACCCACCCCCTGGGCAAAGATTTAAGGTTAAAGTATCAAAAATATATAAATAGACAGTATACATAACAAGAATACAAGTACTTAAATAGATAAATACTGATATTGCACACCTTATTGCATAAACATCCTACAGTCTTAGAGCAAACTGAGGATACTCCTTGAGTGTATCCCTAAGAGTGGCTGGGTGTAGGAGATGGTCAATGAGGCTATACAAATCATGATGACCTTGTGGCTTAAAATTTAGCAATGAGAGGACATTCCATGATATAGTGACGCAGTGTGTGTCCACA
>NW_025541478.1:105000-180000 GCF_017591435.1 Portunus trituberculatus | reverse complement strand
AACGTCTGGCTGTCTCGTCAGAGACTGCAGCAGATCAAACAGTGAAACACACACACACACACACACACACACACACACACACACACACACACACACACACACACACACACGCCCGGTTGCTCAGTGGTTAGAGCGCTGGCTTCACAAGCCAGAGGACCGGGGTTCGATTCCCCGGCCGGGTGGAGATATTTGGGTGTGTCTCCTTTCACGTGTAGCCCCTGTTCACCTAGCAGTGAGTAGGTACGGGATATAAATCGAGGAGTTGTGACCTTGTTGTTCCGGTGTGTGGTGTGTGCCTGGTCTCAGGCCTATCCGAAGATCGGAAATAATGAGCTCTGAGCTCGTTCCGTAGGGTAACGTCTGGCTGTCTCGTCAGAGACTGCAGCAGATCAAACAGTGAAACACACACACACACACACACAACACACACACACACACACACACACACACACACACACACACACACACACACACACACACACACACACACACACACACACACACACACACACACACACACACACACACACACACACATTTTACAACCAAACACATAAACACACACAGAGAAGAGATAGAGGGGATCTGATACAAGTTTATAAATTGATTAACGGAATGGATCAAGTGGATAATGAAAACTAATCCTGAGAAGAATATGACATTAGAAGCACAAGATCGCATAGTAAGAAACTGAGGAAGGGAAGATGTGAGAGATGTTAAAAAATATAGTTTCCCGTAAAGATGTGTTGAGACTTGGAACAGTTTGAGTGAAGAAGTGGTGTCAGCAATGGGCGTGCATAGTTTTAAAGAAAAATTGGGTAAGTGTAGATATGGAGACGGGGCCACACGAGCATAAAGCCCAGGCCCAGTGACACCATATATTTTCACAGTACAGAGGTAAATCCAAATAGTAGCCTACATTCCTTCAAAGTACTCCCCTCCTGGCTGTATGCAGCGTTCCATCCTCCTTCGCCACTTCATGAAGCAATCACGGTACTCAGAAGCCGATACACCTCGTAGCTCTGAATTGACTGCTCGTGCAAGATCTTGTATGTGATGAAACAACTTCCCTGCGATCGCACCCTTGATTTTTGGAAACAACCAAAAATCACAAGAAGCAAGGTCCGGCGAGTAGGGTGGGTGGGGGAGAAGTGTGATCCCCTGCTGCTCCAGGAACTGCACAGTGAGGCGAGCTTTGTGGGGGGCAGCATTATCGTGTTTGTTTTGATTCTGCTCAGTTGATATCTCCCATAATGCGACAGTACTCGGCAAGGAAGTTTGATACCCTGTGTGACCAAACTCGAGAAAAAAAGGCTGGCAGAAAATTGTCGAGAGAAAATCTCGGCAGAAAATTCTCGAGTTAGTTGCTCGTGTGACCCAGACTCCAAATGGCCAAGTTTGGGTCACGCGAGCAACTAACTCGAGAATTTTCTGCCGAGATTTTCTCTCGACAATTTTCTGCCAACCTTTTTTCTCGAGTTTGGTCACACAGGGTACCAAGCTTCCTTGCCGAGTACTGTTGCATTATGGGAGATATCAGCTGAGCAGAATCAAAACAAACATGGATCCCGACGTAGCAGCGCTCGCTCTGGGCATTCTTCTTCTGAAGAAGAAGCTGGAGATGAAAAGAAGAAAGCGCCTGTGGACTCGGGAATGGTTGGCTCGAAAACGAACCGAGCGTGTACTACAGGTTGCTTCGAGAAATTAGCACCGCGGACCCAAACACGATGAGGCAGTGGCTACGGTTGGACCAGGCTCAGTTCCAGACCTTATTGGACCAGGTTACTCCACTCATCAAGAAGCAGGACACAAATATGCGTTCGTCTGTGACACCTGCAGAACGCCTAATGCTTACCTTGCGCTACTTAGCAACAGGTATGTGTTCAGTACCAAAAATAAGATAAATGTTCATAGTTGCTCATCTCACAGTTCATGAAGGAATATTTCTGGTAAATCTATCGAGCAGAAACTCCATTCATGTTTTCTTTTACCCTTTGAAAATCTAGGAAATATCCTAGAACTCAAAGAAATCTGGGGGCATTTTTGGCACTCTATGATCCTATCATGTATGGGTCCGAAGCTCTCAGTAATTAAATCCAACCTAACATACATAACATATAACATAACATAAATAATAGGATAACAAAGGGCCACCAGGGCCCATCTAGGTTATCCTGTATCAGTCGCACAGCGACCTCGTCATCAGTACTTAAAGATACACTTAGTGTAAAATATATTGTTAACTTATGAAATGTCTTTAGATCACACACACACACACACACACACACACACACACACACACACACACACACACACACACACACACACACACACACACACACACACACACACACACACACACACACACACACACACACACACACACACACACACACACACACACACACACACACACACACACACACACACACACACACACACACACACACCTTCCCCTACAAAACACACACAAACCCCAAAACAGCTCGCCTGGAATACCTAGGGAAAAACTGTCTCCAAATTAAATAAGCGTTGTTGGATCGTATATACGGAAAGAAGAACGAGAGAGAGAGATGGAACAAAGTAGTGCTGCCAGGCGTATGACGATCTCAAAACATACGCCATCGTGTGAAAATCAACGGTACATTGAAACTCCTGTTGCACTAAGGAAACTAACAGATGATATTATGGACAAAGATTTTCTGGATACATGGACGAATGAGGTAATATGAGAAGGTCAATCAACGTGGAAAGGGAATTAAGGTATATGAAGGACGTGATGCCGAGTCTAATTGACAAACAGGACCGACTGACAACGGAAAACACAGAGCTGAAGTTGAGATTGGTAGAATGTGAGAAGGTCAGTGCAATCAATCAGGGATTAAAACAAGAGATGAAAGAAATAAAGAAACAAAATGACGTACTAAAGGCCGCCTGTCAAGACTACGGAAACTCCTTAAGGAACTTACAGGTTAAAGTGCAGGATGGGATTGTGGACAGGGTAGAAGGTGGATTGGGTGAAAACAAGCTGGAGGAACTACGAAATGAATGGAAGCAGGAACAGGAAGACGTCAAATTTTCGGAGGTAGTAAAGAAACAAATACAGGAAAACACGAAAATCGCTGTAATTGAAGTCATTAGAGAAAAGAAGACCTGGTGCGGGATACAGTGGACAAGAAAAAAAGCTTCGTGATTTTTGGGATGAAGAAAAGAAAAATCCAAATAAATTCACGAGAAAACGTGAAGAGAGAGAATTGGGCAAAACTGTTATCAAACAAGTACAAGACAGCACACAGGAACTAGACCAGGAAATGGAGGAAGTGATCAGGCTAGGAGGATACAGTGAAGGGGGGTAGGAGACCAATGAAAGTGAGAATGAGATCCCAAGTGGCAGTAGATGAAATTATAGCTAGGAAAGGGAAGCTGGCCGATGATACTGAACACAAGGATATATGGATAAAAAAAGATATGAACCTAGAGGAGAGTGAAAAGGAGAAGGTGCTAAGAAGTGAAGCTAAGGAAAGAAACGAGAAAAGGACAGAGATAGAGAAGAAACATTTTTTACTGGAGGGTTCTGGATATGAGACTAAAGAAGTGGTACCTACAGAAGAAAGAGGAGGTCGTGGAGGAGGCAGGAAATTAAGAGTGACTTATACTTTTATAGATGGGTTGTTATCAAGCATGTTGGAGGTTAGGGATTATTTGAAAGAGAAAAAGCCGGATGTAATGTGCATCGTTGAAACAAAACTAAGAGAAGAGATGCATGTTAACTTTAGAGAGGAGGGATATAATACCTGGAGGAGAGACAGGAAGGATAAAGGGGAGGAGGAGTGCTGACAATGGTTCGTGATAATGTATGTGTGGAGGATGTGCAATATGGAGAGGACAAAGTCGAAGTAATGGGAGTAACAATCAAAACAGAGGAATTGAAGAAGAGAAAAATTATACATTTAAACATTTAAACATTTAGACATTTTATTATCCCTTGAATAAATACAATCATTTATAAGTGAGAATATATAAGTACAGGGGAGCCCATTAGAAGCTACAAGCTTTTTGGGCAGTAAAGGAATTATAGTGCAGACAATATATGCTATATGTGCATACAGTGGCAAATAACTAATATTTACTAACTCAGATGGCTCTTCTAATATTAAGGCAATCAGGTTAATAACTTTATAGTTATGATAGGAACAATAATAATAATAATAACAATAATAATTTGTAGGCCGCCACAAAGGCAGTTAAGGCCCACGCCACTCGATTGTGGCATACCTCACACACACACACACAACAATAAATAACAATAATAATAATAATAATAATAATAATAATAATAATAATAATAATAATAATAATAATAATAATAATAATAATAATAATAATAATAATAATAATAATAATAATTATAATAATAATAATAATAATAATAATAAATAATAATAATAATAATAATAATAATAATAATAATAATAATAATAATAATAATAATAATAATAATAATAATAATAATAATAATAATAATAATAATAATAATAATAATAATAATAATAATAATAATAATAATAATAATAATAATAATAATAATAATAATAATAATAATAATAATAAATAGATAAATGAATAAATAAATAAAAGATAAAGATAATGATGAGTTATGAAAAATAGTGGGCGAGAATGAGGACATATCATGGTGTTAGAAACATGGACACATTAATAATTGGCAATTATATCTTCTTTTAAGTTGCTTCTTAAAGGAATGTAGTGAAGGTATAATTTTTGAATTAAGAGGATTTTGAATTAAGATTTATATCTTCTTTTAAGTTGCTTCTTAAAGGAATGTAGAGGTATAATTTTTGAATTAAGAGGATAGAGTTTCAGATTTTAGGAGCGAGGTAAGCAAGAGAATGTTGAAAGACTGTTAGGTTATGTGCAGGTACACGTAAATCTTCATGAGTACTGGTGAAATAGGTGTGTTGTGGATTTAAAATGACTGATGTAGCTATTTTTGACTTTTATACATATAAGTACCAATTTGTAACTTATTTATACCAAAAGTTTTAGCAAGTTTGTTTCTTTGAATAGGGGTTGTGTGTGGGCAAAGTAGTCACTCTTAGTTGTGATTCTAATGATTTTTTTCTGCAATTTAAATAAAGGTAGTAAATGAGTAGGATAAGTACTGCACCAAACCGGTGTACAATAGTGTAGGTGAGGTAAGACATGGGCATTATATAACATTTTCAGAACATCAGTAGGCATTAATTCTCTAATTTGATGCAACATACACACAAGTCGGAAAAGTTTAAGAGTTACATTCGTTATATGATTCTTAAAGGTCATATTTTCATCATATATATATATATATATATATATATATATATATATATATATATATATATATATATATATATATATATATATATATATATATATATATATATATATATATATATATATATATATATATATATATATATATATATATATATATCCTATATATATCTTCCTCTTCTTCTTGGTCTTTTTGTTGTTGTTGTTGTTGGTTGTTGTTGTTGTTGTTGTTGTTGTTGTTGTTGTTGTTGTTGTTGTTGTTGTTGTTGTTGTTGTTGTTGTTGTTGTTATTTTATTATTATTATTATTATTATTATTATTATTATTATTATTATTATTATTATTATCATTATTATCATCATTATTGTTATTATCATTATAATCATTATTATACTAACATTATTATCATCACCATTATCAGCATCATCATCTTTATCATAATCATCATTGTCATCATCACCATCATCATTATAATCATCATCATCAGAAGCAGAAGAAGTAGCAATATTAGATAAACAACAACAATAAACAACAACAACAACAACAACAACACACACACACACACACACACACACACACACACACACACACACACACACACACACACACACACACACACACCTTTAAAACAGTTATGAGAGCGAGATGGGTACAGACAGCGCCTATATTCACCTGTCCTTTCATACCTGACTAATGGGAGGAGGGAAGGAAAGGAAAGGAAAGGAAAGGAAAGGAAAGGAAAGGAAAGGAAGGAAGGAAGGAAGAAAGGAAGAAAGGAAGACTAAAGGAAGGAAAGGAAAGAGTGGATTAAAGTGGAAGGAAGGAAAGAAGATAGGAGGGAGAAAGGAAGAGGATTGAGGGAAAAGAAGAAGGAGAGATGAAAAGAGGAAAAGAAGGTGAAAAGGAAAAGAAGGAAGAACATATGGAGGTAGGGAGAGATTTGAAGAGAGAGAGAGAGAGAGAGAGAGAGAGAGAGAGAGAGAGAGAGAGAGAGAGAGAGAGAGAGAGAGAGAGAGAGAGAGAGAGAGAGAGAGAGAGAATTTGATATGTAAGAGGTAGGAAGAAAAGAAGGTAAAGTGAAAGAGAAAAAAAAAAAGAAGGAAGAAAGTAAGAGAAAGAGAACGGAAGGGAAGAAGGAAGGGAAAGAACATGAAATAAAGGAAAGAAAAGGAAAGAGAAACGAGAAATATGACATGAAGAAGAAGAAAAAGAAGAAAGGAAACAGGAAAAATTGTGTCAATCGAGAAAAAGAGAAAGAAAAAGGACCTGAAAGAAGGAAGGAGGTAAGTGAGAAAAGCAGAGAAAAGAGGGAAGAGAAGAACATGAAATAAAGAAAGGAGACAGTAAGAATAGAGAGTATGAAAAGAAAGAAAGGAGAGAAAAAAAGATGATGAAAAGAAGGAAAGGAGAGGGAACACAATAGAAGAGAAGGAAGATAACAGCGAGAAAGAAAAAATAGTGAATCAGACCAAATAAGAGAGAAAGCATCAGAAGAAATGTGAAAGATACAAATTTGTTCCATATTCTAAATAAAGATTTGTTTTAAATTGCAAGAGTTAAGAGAGAAGGAAGCAAAATTAAAACAGAAGATAAAACGAGTAATGAAATACAAGAAAAGAAAACAATAAAAAAACCAATAAAAACACCACCAATAGTCTAAAAATATCTTAATTTCGCTTTTTTTCTTCACTGTTTTCTGTCTTCTGCTCTCCTCTCTCTCTCTCTCTCTCTCTCTCTCTCTCTCTCTCTCTCTCTCTCTCTCTCTCTCTCTGAACCGTCTACGTTGAACCCCGGAAATGAGGTGATGAATAAGAAATAAAAGTAAAAGCAAGTAAAATACTGAATAGAGATAAGAGATGGACAATAAGGAATGAAATAGAAACACACACACACACACACACACACACACACACACACACACACACACACACACACACACACACACACACACACTGATAATACACTATGAAATAAGATAGCGAAACGACATGTTGTCATGTCTAAGGAGTCCAGCACCCCTAACTAAAATCTTGTTATAAGAAGAATAAAAGAAAGTGAAGTGTGTGCATCACTTCCCAGCACCTCCAATAATTGATTTCAGCACCCCAGAGAGTGCTACCACCCCAGATTGGAAAGCGCTGACCTAGAACTTGGGTATCATGGTGACATGTAGGTGATTTTAAACTACTCGACAAATGGCAGTGTCAAGGCGATACGTGGTGGATTTGAACCTACGCGTGGACGTCTGCCCGATCTCACGCTCACCACCTTATCCACTACGACACCGCTCTCTCTCTCTCTCTCTCTCTCTCTCTCTCTCTCTCTCTCTCTCTCTCTCTCTCTCTCTCTCTCTCGCTTGTTTTTAGGTAGTGTGTCCTTAATTATAAATGAAAAAATAATATCTTGAAGTACAAATAACACCGTGGTACAGCACATATATATCATAAAGTATATGATAAATAGATAAATAAATAAATAAATAAATAAATAAACCACCTCACGATTTTCCACGATAATATTTTCCACGTTTCGATTTTCCACGATAATATTTTCCACGCTTCGATTTTCCACGATAATATTTTCCACGCTTCGATTTTCCACGATAATATTTTCCACGCTTCGATTTTCCACGATAATATTTTCCACGCTTCGATTTTCCACGATAATATTTTCCACGCTTCGATTTTCCACGATAATATTTTCCACGCTTCGATTTTCCACGATAATATTTTCCACGCTTCGATTTTCCACGATAATATTTTCCACGCTTCGATTTTCCACGATAATATTTTCCACGCTTCGATTTTCCACGATAATATTTTCCACGCTTCGATTTTCCACGATAATATTTTCCACGCTTCGATTTTCCACGATAATATTTTCCACGCTTCGATTTTCCACGATAATATTTTCCACGCTTCGATTTTCCACGATAATATTTTCCACGCTTCGATTTTCCACGATAATATTTTCCACGCTTCGATTTTCCACGATAATATTTTCCACGCTTCGATTTTATACGATGATATTTTCCACGCTTCGATTTTCCACGATGATATTTTCCACGGTAATATTTTCCCAGTCCTCAGGGTGTGAGAGCAGTGACGAGGCAACCTTGCCGCGCCTCACACGGATCGCCATGAGCAATGACCCACCACACACCACGCCCCAGCCACTGTCATGAAGTGAGTCCTCTCACCAGTAGAGGTCCCTCCTCCTCCTGCCAATGTCTGGTGCATAACGTACAGCGTGCCTCACACCACACCCCCAGCCACTGGCATGAAGTGAGTCCTCTCACCCCTGAAGGACCCCCCTCGTACTGCCAGTGCCTGGTGTATGGCGCCCAGCGTGCCACACACCACACCCCCAGCCACTGACATGAAGGGAGTCCTCTCACCCCTGAAGGACCCCCCTCGTACTGCCAGTGTCTGGTGTATGGCGCCCAGCGTGCCACACACCACACCCCAGCCACTGGCATGAAGTGAGTCCTCTCACCCCTGAAGGACCCCCCTCGTACTGCCAGTGCCTGGTGTATGGCGCCCAGCGTGCCACACACCACGCCCCAGCTACTGACATGAAGTGAGTCCTCTCACCCCTGAAGGACCCCCCTCGTACTGCCAGTGTCTGGTGCATGGTGCACAGCGTGCCACACACTACGCCCCAGAACCTGGCATGAAGTGAGCCCTCTCATCTCTAAAGAACTCCCTTCGTACTGCCAGTGTCTAGTGCATGGTGCACAGCGTGCCCTCGTTCATGGCGATTTATTCAGCCCAGTGCTACCACAATCAAGAGACACCCTCCACCAGACTCTATGGAAGGAGCTCTTATTTCCCTATAAGGACTCCCCCCTCTGGTCAACATCTGGTGAATGGTAGACATTGATCCCTTGCTTATGGCAACTCCTTGCCTAGTATGAGGCACTGCAAGTGGATGATTATCAATGAAGCTTAAGGCTACAAAGGAAAAGAAGGACCTGCTGCCAGTTCCTTGCCTTGGGCCCCAGGCAGGACCCAACAGCCACCTTCTCCCCCAGTGCGGCGCCCAAGGCCGTCACGGCCCTCAACAAATTTTGGCCGAAACTGTTTTCAATTTTCATTTAGATTTTGATCCGAATAGAAAATCATCGATTGCAAGTGAAAAACGAGGGTGTTTGCAAATTGTGGAAAATTAAGGTGATCAGTGAAACAACACAAGGCAGCTTTGCATTGCTTAGTATAACATAAGGAGTGTGTACCTTGCCCGTCTGTTGCCCGTGAATATCATGATGCACATGTTCCTAGATGCCTGGATAGAGCCAGTAATGCATTGGCGGCTGCCTACTTCATGGCGGACTTTAGAAGATCAAGTAGATTTCTGGATAGGGAGGATGAATGGACGTAAGTAAACATGTATACAAGAACTGCCACAGGTTGGTCTACTTTAGGTTCTGATTTTCTTATGTCCTTGAATTATTTTTCATCTTTTAACCAAAGCATTCTGTAAATATAAGGAAAAAGGAAGGCATGAAGGGGTGAGATAAAATGTTTTTTTTTTTGCTGCTGCTACTACTACTACTACTACTACTACTACTACTACTACTACTACTACTACTACTACTACTACTACTACTACTACTACTACTACTACTACTACAACAACAACAACAACAACAACAACAACAACAACAACAACAACAACAACAACAACAACAACAACTACTACTACTACTACTACTACTACTACTACTACTACTACTACTACTACTACTACTACTACTACTACTACTACTACTACTACTACTACTACTACTACTACTACTACTACTACTACTGCTACTACTGCTACTACTACTACTACTACTACTACTGCTACTACTACTACTACTACTACTACTACTACTACTACTACTACTACTACTACTACTACTACTACTACTACTACTACTACTACTACTACTACTACTACTACTACTACTACTACTACTACTACTACTCCTACTACTCCTACTTTTGCTATTGCTACTATTTCTATAACTGTTAATAAGACTTAATGACTGCGTACGAAGAGGAAAAGTTATGCCAGAGCTGCCCGGGCGGCTCAGCATGGCAGCCTACTAGACAAGCCACCCCGGCGGCCATGGCAGTATAAGGGTTAAACAAATAGTGTGTAATGATGCGTAATGCCTGCATTTTTGTGTTTTGGTGCAAAAAAAGCTGAAAACTACTAAAATAACACGTTTATGTTATTTTTACTTTAGTTTCTCTATATTGGCTTGTTTACATCAATTTTATCGTTTGGAAGCATAACAATGTAAAATGACGTGAATATACAAAATTTTCAATCGAGATAGTGTTTTTTCTTTCATAAAACACCTTAGAAACACATAAAGAAGACGTTTTAACAAATATAGTGTTTTGCCTGCATTTCTGAGTTTTGGTGCATAAAATGCTGGAAAACACCAAATTAACCCATTTTGACATATTTTAGTGCCATAAACAAATAGTGTGTAATCATGCCTTTTGCCTGCATTTCTGTGTTTTGGTGCAAAAAAGCTGAAAATACTAAAATACCACTTTTTTTCTACTCTTACTTTGGCTTGTTTTCATCAATTGTATCATTTTGAAGCATAACAATGTAAAATGACGTGAATATACAAAATTTTCATTCGAGATAGTTATTTTTCATACAAAACCTTAAAAACACATAAATAAGACGTTTTTAACAAATATAGTGTTTTTCCTGCATATCAATAAACGTAAGATTTTAGAATCAGTTTGTAAACAGAACCATAAGAATTATAATCTAAATTAAGGCATGTTTAAGCTAGATCCATTAACTAGAGCACTGGTGACTAAATCCCTACCAGATCTAGGGATTAGTGGTAAAGACAGATCAGGTCCTGATAGGGTTTGAGTAGGGTGGAGCTCACAGGTGGGGTTGGCCAATCACACTGTGCCACGTTGCTCTCATCCTCTGTCCCTCCCCCTTCTCTTGGTTCAGTTCGCTTGTATTTTTCATTCTACTTTGTACTGCTGAAGATGAAGGCAGTGGCCTTCGAAACATCCAGAATAAATTCTTCAAGTCTCTATCTGTGGGTTTACTGACAAGTTTATATTGACGATAGTGTAATATTCCATCCCTCAACTAAGTATGAAATAAAGTAATTGAGCACGTAAGTAGCAAGTCAGTCAGTCAGTAAGTCAGTAAATGTGCAAGAAGTGTTGGTAAGTAGGCAAACAATATGTCAGTAAAATTAGAAATAAAGTAGTTAATGCAGAAGTCAGTCAGTCTGTTAGTTAATGAGTCTTTCAGTGAGTCAGTAGGTCAATTGACCAACAAATCAGTCAGTCACTCTGTCAATTAATCAGTCAATCAATCACTAAGAAAGCAAAGAAGCAAGAAAATACACACTCTTTTCTCTTTCCAAATTCCCAGTGCACACAAACTCCCAGCTCTCTTTATACTCTACTCTCTCTCTCTCTCTCTCTCTCTCTCTCTCTCTCTCTCTCTCTCTCTCTCTCTCTCTCTCTCTCTCTCTCTTCCAAGCACACCTGAAAAGTATAGAAAATAAGTTATGAATGTTTAACCCCTTCAGTGCTGGGACGCATTTTTTTTACCAGGAGTTTTTGGTATGACTGGACGATTTTCTTTAGATTAGGAAGGGTCTATGGAGGTCAGAAGATTAATGGCCAGAGTCTTCATTGTTTTAATCCCCACATAAGTATTTGAAGCTGTATAAAAATCACCAAATAGTTAGCAGAGTGAATATGGAAACTCGTCATGGTACTGAAGGGATGAAACTAAAAGAACGCTTGAAAATTTTAAGAATATCTGTACACGATAAGAATTATAACAGAAAAATGCTGAACGATAACACAAAAATATAATTAGGAAATGTGTTAGTTGATAAATACTCTACATAGGTGGAATTGATATAAGTATAAGTGGGCCTGTTTTTAATATTGTTTTGCCCTTGGCTGGCCGTCTCTCACATATTAAACAAATAAATAAATAAATAAATAGATAAATTAAATAAAATATAAAAGAAAACCATTGAAATAACTCACTCAATGCTTTACTCACTCACTCACTCACTCACTCACTCACTCACTCACTCAGTGCTTTACTTACTTTCTCTCTCCTTTCTCAATCACTCACTTCTCTCTCACCCTCACTCCTTCCCTCTTATCCTCTCTCTACTTCCTTCCTTCCTTCCCTCCTCCTCTTTCTCTCCCTCACTCCCTCCCTCAGTCGCTCACTCCTTCCCTCCCTCCCATTATCCCTCTTTACCTCCCTCCCTATCTTCTTCCCTCCCTCCCTCCCTTCTTTCCTCTCCCTCCCTATCTCTCCCTCCTCTAATCCTCCCTGTTTCTCTCCAATTTCCTCCCTCCTTTCCACACTCCCGTCCTCCTTCCTATACCTACATACCTATTTCCTCCTTCTCTCCCTTCCTTCCCTCCCTCCCTCTATCCCTCCCAAATTTCTCTCCACTTTCACTCCCTCCTTCCGTCCCTCCCTCCCTTGCTACTTATTTCCTCCTCTCCCTTTCTTCCTCCTCCTTCCTCCCTTCCTCTTCCTCTCTCCCTTCCTCCTCTCTCCATCCCTCCTCCCAGTGTCAATGCTTCACTGCTTCGGCTTCTGACTCGTCTCGTCTGTTCGAACGCCAAAAGTGAAGCGCGGCATTTGGAAGGTTAATAATTTTCCACGACTCCCGTTTTCTATTGAGCGCTGGTTTGTAATTTATGGGGCGGCTGGGAGAGAGAGACGGAGACTACTGAATACGTGATACAATAGTTACTGATGAATAAATTGACGTGTGAGAGGGTGTGGGAGAGAGAGAGAGAGAGAGAGAGAGAGAGAGAGAGAGAGAGAGAGAGTAAACCAGAATAGAATCAAAAGTACATACAACATGATACAAACTAAACACAAACAACACTTCTACACTGAAATATACCAGGCAGAAATACAAAAAACAAGAACACACACACACACACACACACACACACACACACACACACACACACACACACACACACACACAGAGCGCTGGCTTCACAAGCCAGAGGACCGGGTTTCGATTCCCCGGCCGGGTGGAGATATTTGGGTGAGTCTCCTTCCACGTGTAGCCCCTGTTCACCTAGCAGTGAGTAGGTACGGGATGTAAATCGAGGAGTTATGACCTTGTTGTCCCGGTGTGTGGTGTGTGCCTGGTCTCAGGCCTATCCGAAGATCGGAAATAATGAGCTCTGAGCTCGTTCCGTAGGGTAACGTCTGGCTGTCTCGTCAGAGACTGCAGCAGATCAAACAGTGAAACACACATAATGAGTGGAGTGGACTCAAATATCAGGTTGTTGTTGCCTAGCCATTATGAGGCTTTCAAAGAAAATCACACCTTTATAAACGAGAATGAGAGGTGGGAATAGGTCGGCATGTTTCATGCAAGAACTGCCACGTGTACACCTGATGGCCTGTCGTGGCTTCCACTATCTTCTTAAAGTCTCACCGTTAATATTAGTCAGGCTGTTGTTACTGCTGCTGCTGCTGCTGCTGCTGCTGCTGCTGCTGCTGCTGCTGCTGCTGCTGCCGCCGCCGCTGCTGCTGCTGCTGCTGCTGCTTAAAAGAGCAACTGGTACACTTAGTACAAGTTATACCTTCACCATCTTACGCGATTAATTAGAGCAGCCAAGTATAGTTACTACATAAATATTTTCAGTACTTCTAGAAACAGTACGAGTAAAACATGGCAAAGTATTTGTCTATAACCAAACACAATGTTATCCACCTTATCCAAGAAGAATTGTCAAGCTCCACGACTGCCCTTCCTGTCACTTGTACTGACGTTACCAGTGTTATCAAGACCATCTCCTCTCTTTAAAACATTTGCATACACATCTTCCACACCAAGTATTTCTACTCGTGCAGTAACAACACCCTCCTGTCTGCAGATGGCATGGCCTTGTATCCCACAGACTAGTATTGAGTCACTCTCTCTATAGGTTAATCAAGACCTCAACGAACTAAGTATTAGGTGCTCAAGTAATACGAGTACACTTTTAATGAATACCAATAAAAGTTATCATGTGCTATTTTCTAATAAAACAAATGTTTTTTGCGTGTTAGAAAATCAATAATGATATGATAAGTAGATCATCTAATCTTGATTTGCTAGTCAGTAATGTTTCCCCCAAACATTCAAGAAGCATTGCTGTGCTGCATAAATTAAGACATTTAATATCCAGTGAAGTGCTAAAACTTTGTACCGTGCACACGTCTAACCACAGCTTGTGTACCGTGAGCCAGTCTGGAGCACAGCATGAGCCACCCAGCTCACGTGCCGAGACTTGCTGCATCAAAAGATCATTCAAATTGACAGGTAGTTCTTACCTTGAACAAAACATTCAGTGTCAACAAGTCAATTTGACAATCAAAGTCACTGGAAAAGATTGCATGAAAACAATGCATCTGTCCAACAGTTCCCATGAGGTCAACTACTGGGGTGTGACACATTTTAATCCCTGCCTCGACTGTCTAACCCTGACAGTCCATTCCCCTCCCCCTCCTCCCCACCCCTCTCCTCCTTTCCTACCGTCTTGTCCTGTTTCCATCTCTCCTTCTTCCCTCACTTTGCTTCCTAATTTTTGGTTGTTTCTCTCCTCCTGTACATTGATCCTGTCTTTGTTCCAGGCATACATATTATGTTACGTAATACACGTACACATACTCATCTCTCTCTCTCTCTCTCTCTCTCTCTCTCTCTCTCTCTCTCTCTCTCTCTCTCTCTCTCTCTCTCTCTCTCTCTCTCTCTCTCTCTCTCTCTCTCTCTCTCTCTCTCTCTCTCTCTCTCTCTCTCTGTGTGTGTGTGTGTGTGTGTGTGTGTGTGTGTGTGTGTGTGTGTGTGTGTGTGTGTGTGTGTGTGATTATCTGCTACATTAATTACAAATGTTTTCATCAATTATCATCTTATCCTTCATTATATTGCTTGAACTTGCCACACGTCTGTCAAATCAACTCTAATATCACATCAACGTCACTTTTCTGGTCAGTGTCTCAAAGGGAATTTAATCCCTTCAGTAGTGGGAAGCACTCTTATCATGATTTTTTGGGTGTGATTACACTATTTGATTTACATTAGGAAGAGAGTATGGAGGTCAGAAGATTAATGGACAGTCTTCACTATTTTGATCCCTACATAAGTTTCTGAAGCTATATAAAATCTCCAAATAGTAAGCAGAATGAATATGGAAACGCGTCATAGCTCTGAATTGGTTAATCTTACTAAACTCACGGAGGAGAAAACTTAAACAACAAACTTTATCGGCAGAGTTTTAATTGGAATGCACGTTACATGAGAAGCCTCTTCCTATTATAGTGCGCTACATGAGTAAGGATTGTGATTAATAAAAAGCCTGCAAGGAATACATATCATAGAGTAGATTCCATGAGAGTAGTGCAAGGTTAATAATGGAACTTCCTGGTGGTGGATCCGTTCAAGGTGGCCACTGTGCATCACTCGTGTCATGAGTGTTGATATGCTAGCTACAAGTTGATCTGAGCGCTGTTCACTGTCTATGCTTCACTGTTCGGGTTTAAGGCGTGTTTCGTGGGACTCATTGTATCTTTGAGGTCAGGTCAAGTGGAGGTCGGGAAGCTTGGCCTTTGTACCGTGGTGTTTCGTATCTTTCTATTCTGCTCTGTTCGACAAGTCCTTCCGCTGACTTTCTCTCTTCTTCCATGTTTGATACACTGTTTCCTTCTTCTCTTGTATCTTTAGACTGTCAAAAGTTACGGATGTGTTGTTTCTATGTATGTACTTCTCGGAGCCTTGTCAGACCTACTCCTGCTGTCTCCACCAGCACACTGGCTCACTCTACCAAGCTGAGTAAAACCTTGAAAAGAAAGGCTCCTCTGTTTCCCTCTGGCCAAGCCGGCCCATGACAACCTCCACTTTATTCTCTCCTACGTGTTCTTTCGTCGCACCATCACCCGTATGCCATCCTTCCGTGCATCCAGGAAGCTCGTCTGTGGTCTGTCTCTCTTCCTCCTGCCTGGAGGGTGCGTCTCCAGCATCCTTCTCCCCACGCACTCCTCACCTCTCCTCACTGGACACACCACCTCACTGTCGCCTCTCTGCCATTGCCCCAAACATGACCTGTCAAACTATCCAAAGAAGTGGAGAAATTCATGGCTGAGAATGAGAGGAATACAAGGACGGCCACGTGTAGCTCCGGCGGCTTCTTGTAGCTTCCTTTACTTTTGTTATGGTCGTTTGTTTTTATTGTCATTAATACTCTGTACAACTGCCTCACTCATTATCTGGTGAACAAAATCAAAATACCGATCCAATATCAAACGAATGATGTTTTTTTTTTAGCTTCAAATACGTCGTGCCAAAATTTCACACGAGTCATTGGTTTCTTGATGTATGACTGTGTTCATTAAGCGTTGGTTATTAATGTCTTACGAGAAGGGAAGAAAGTGCTTCACATACTGGAGATTTTATCGTTTATCGCTGATGTAGAAAGTTAGAAAAATTGAATGACATTTACATTTTTCAAGGTGGGAATGTTTGTAGTCAGTCGCCTGACAACATGGCAACATTGAGGCACCATGACTGGTCCGATCTGTGTTCTCTTTGTGTTCTGAACAATGTTTTATTTCTTAGAGTGTCTTTGTAGTTCTTGTGTGGAGCATAAATGTTGTGACAGGCTGCAACTGGTGTCTTGCGTTGGTGACTCACGAAGAAAGGAAGGCAAGGTAAGATTGGAGAGGCTCAGGTTCAGGTTCAAGTGATGGTGCGGAGGAGACTCGCCTTTGTAACAAAACTCCCTCTTGTATTTGTCTCATGCACGTACAGGGCTGTCTTGTAGTTTGTTATTGTCCTATTTTGTATTTTGTTTTATTTTGCCAAACGTACAAGTAACTTTGAGCGGTGTTTCATACCGGGACGGCCAAGTGTAGTACGTGTGATGGCTTCTTTCAGCCTCCTTTCTTTTCTCACGTTCTTATGCTCTTATGTTTGTTTCCTCACCTCCTCTCAAGTAACGAGGTCGACAAAGCTGGAAATGAGCACAACAAAGGACACTTTTCTACGATCAGTTTTACGCCCGTATTCACAAACGCCTTCACCTCTCACCACGACAACTCTCACTACGACAACTCTCACTACGTCCAAGGCCACAGAGACGACTAGCCGGGTTTTCAAGTTAGTTTCTCCTTTTAATAAACTAGAAATCTTGCCAATCTATCATCAGAACCATAAAAGTACTCTTAAGAACACGAGTGTCTTCAACTGGAGCCTTTGGAAGGAAGTGATGGTGGAGAGAAAAGCGTTTCAGAATACTATATAGTTAGGACGAAGGTCGGGAGGCGAGAGTGAGGTGGCGTGGCTGTCTGGCAGAGGAGAGATGAGTGTGTGGGCAGGAGAATGCTGGAGATGGATCTACCAGACAGAGAGAGAGAGAGAGAGAGAGAGAGAGAGAGAGAGAGAGAGAGACTATGCACGCAATGAATGATGATGACTCGCGGGTGATGGGCGTGACAAGACAAAGGAATAAAGAAGAGAAAGTGATGCGCTGTACCAACTCGACGGACACTAAGCCAGGAAGGAGTATTAATTCTGCAATACTCTCAGTTAAGCTCCGTGTTACCTGCATGCTCTGTTGTTCACCGGAAAGTTTACTTCTTTATTTTCTTGCATTTTTTTCCTTTGCTTGAAAAAAAAAATAGTAAGTACTATTGTTTCACATTAATCTTCATGTAATTCCTCTAATGGCACAAACTTATTGTTGGGTCTGTGTACAAAATGTGTATAAAGTTATGTGCTTTGTTAATGTATTTGATTGTGCGGGCGATGTGTGTGTGTGTGTGTGTGTGTGTGTGTGTGTGTGTGTGTGTGTGTGTGTGTGTGTGTGTGTGTGTGTGTGTGTGTGTGTGTGTGTGTGTGTGTGTGTGTGTGTGTGTGTGTGTGTGTGTGTGTGTGTGTGTGTGTGTGTGTGTGTGTGTGTGTGTGTGTGTGTGTGTGTGTGTGTGTGTGTGTGTGTGTGTGTGTGTGTGTGTGTGTGTGTGTGTGTGTGTGGGCGTGAGGTGATCATATGTGGGCAGCGAGCGTGACATTGTGGTGGTGGTGTGTCCCGCGGGGTAACGCTGCGACATATTGTTTGGCACCATATTCGTCTACAACGTTTGTTTTGTGTTGTTTGTGTTTGATTGTGTTAGTTGTGCAGCTCAGGAAAGATAAGTTAACCTGCTCTTCTTTTGTTGTGTGTGTCCGTCATGATGATCGTTTGCAGTGTTACCAAAGGGCGACCAGAAAGGGCAGTGTTGTAATTTAGGTCGTCATTGCTTTGAGTTGCAGAACAAATAAGTCTCTTTGTATGATATCAGTCGTGGTAAGTAAGTGGATATTGATTTGTGGTGAGATGCCCTTCCATGGAGGAGGCAGTAGAACCCTGCCCAAACGATAATTACTCCCAGCGAGGTCTAATAGCACTGGTTCAGGGGGTGCTGGGAACCTTCCTTAAAGCCAGCTGTGACCTCACTCAACGTTTCCCTTTGTCTCACAACACAAGGGGGCAGTCACAGCCTGCCCTCTAAACACCACTTTCTTTCTTCACACAAAACTACATGCACTACCGACATATACATTCTTCACCAAAAATAATAATAAAAAAAAGATAACTTATGTTGTCATCTTGGGATTCTCTCCCCAAGTATCATTTGTTCACCTTGTTTAGGGACTGGCAGCTCAGTGGGCCTTTTTTTAACCACAAATTTTGTTGCCCTTGGCCGGATTTCCCTCTTTCATAAAAACAAACCTAGGCAGCTTATCCAGTCAAAGATCACAACATTTTTACTCACCTGGTGTTGTAAGGTGTACATTCTGAAACACTTGAGGCGGCACCTCCACTACTTTACAAAGGCTGTACTTGAAGTGACGCAGGTTTTTAAGAGTGTCGTTATGGTCTAAGTACAGATTAACGTGTCTACATTATGAATAGGAGAAAGACTCTTGAGAACCTGAACAACCATCTCCGTTTGACGTCTACAACAAAATTCTAAAGACATCCTACCCAGACCCTCATTCTTACCTGCTCTGGACCTTCGCGAAGCCAGCCAGGAATTAGAATTACAGAATAGCAACCTCCGAGTGGTGATGGAAGGAAGAAGGAAGGCCAATGAGAAAACTGGATGGAAATAGGATCAGAACTTCTGTTAGGGAGAGGGAAGGAAAGGAGAGAGTGGGAGATGCTGGGAAGTGTAGGACGGTGTGTACCAGGGGTGTTGGCGGTAGTGGCGGCGGTGCAGCGTGCGAAATTTTTCCTCCACGTATGCGAAAATATCTCGTGGGTTCCACAGCCCTCTGTTATCTTTGCTTAAGCTGGTGGATAGAAGGATCTATGGAGCTGACATCCTAGCCAGAGTAAGCATGATCATCAATTGTCATTATGAGCGTGTAGTCTTATAATGTACTATTTATCCAATGTTTGAAGCCTCCAAATAGCTCCGACAGGCACAGTTCCGCACGACACCAACATTCCATCACGCACTTTAATATTTGTAATAAATACAGCGAGTTCAACATTTCTTTTGGTATGTTAGATAAAGGGGTGTTTTATGCTGCTCCAGGCAAATTGTCAGTGAGAAATGTACTCAACTTACTAATTTATTGGCGTAGTCGATCCGAGCAAAGCTGATTAAACATGCTCGAGTCACAAGGCCCCTCGCACTTCCATATTTTATAAAAACTAGGCTACAAAACAAATTTATTTGGAAATATTTCGGCAGAAGAATGAATATATCATATTGACACAAAATCTCGACATTCTTGGTGCAGTAATATTAACATGTGAAGTGAAGGAAGTTGATGCCTTGCTTCCTTGCAATCTTGAGAAGCGTCCCTCCGCGAGATTAGCCAATTATACGTAGGTGCTGTCACTGTCAGCTGTATCTAATGATAACTGTTTTCACTTCCGAGTTTGTAACCAGTGGATGGTTAAAGGATGACTCTACCTGTTCACCATCAACATGCCTCACTCCCATGGGTCTATCCTCCCCCCCATCCATGCATTATATATAAGAGGCCTACCTTCTCAACAAGCAAATTTTCTCTAATTTCCATTTCTAAAAGAATTCATATATAATTCTTCAGTGTGCTGTTGCTATTGTTAATTGTTTGCTTTAATAAAATACACCACATTAATGACCTTCTTGACAATAACACTGCTATTTTTGCAATAACACAAACATGGCTTGCTTCTTGTATTCCCAACCCTTGTTAATATCCACAGTTATGTATTAGACACAACTGATACTACACCATTAGTTATGAAGCATGAAACACTGACTGGTAATAAATTCCTCACAGTTTTGTTTTGTTACTCATTATATTCATCAGTGGTCCCATTTCAACTTTCAACCGTGCACTGTTCCCAGGTAACCATTAATTACCACCTGAAATATGTTGTTTGCCAAGCTATCCAGTTGTACATCCATCCATTCACCCATCTAGTCAACCTATCTACCTTTGCACTCACTCACCCACTTGCCATTCATTCAGCCACCTGCTTATCCACATATCTTGCCATCGCTCGAACTTACTGTCCACTTACTCTTCTACTGGCTCACTCATCCACCCGCGTACCTATACATGTATCCACCTATTTACCTATACAAGTACTTTCCTTCTTACATACAATATCTTTACCTGTATTGTTTATTTAGCCAGCCAGACACTGTGCTAAGAAATCAAGCAACGTTTTACACTTTCTTTTTATTGTCTTTTGTGTCTTCCTCAATCTGAAGTCCTCTGATCTGCTGACAGTCTTTTTCTTAGGGGTCATCAAACACATCACCCTTTTTTCAGAGTGTTGGGTCCTCTCCGCTCTCTTCACTCAGACTCACTTCAAGCAAGCGTGTCTTCTTTCACTGCATCTGTAAAGCCTCTCTCCAGTTAGTCGCCTTTTCTCCTGTCAAATGCGCACATCCACTCCCAGCGTTCTTTTCTCCAGGGTTTCAAGGCAGTTTATCTTAAGACTTCAGACACGTAAAAATCGTTAGAAAAGTCAATTTCAGTTTTCGACATTATAGTATATCTAGATGCATTGGCGTTGCCAGACGCGTGTTTATTTTGATTTTGCGAACATTTAAATGCCCAGCGGGAATTTAAATGGATCAGCTGACTGGGAGTGTTGCCATATCATATAGTGAAAAATTTCTTTTCATTTTTTTTTTTCGTTTTGTTTCTTGCTGTATAGAAACCCAAAGTTATTCTGGTTGGTGTACGATACGTTGGGCTTGTCTGAGAGTGAGGGACGCTGGCTTGACCGTGATCCGTGAGGGAGGTACACGCATGTGACGCTTGTGATTACATTGTATTTCTCGTGTTATTTACCTACAAAATGCCTAAATTATCGCGTACAAGACTAAACAGACGTGCGAGCATGTCCAGGATTGCTTCTATCTACAATCCACTGAAAGCAAACGAGAGAGAGAGAGAGAGAAGTGAGAGAGAATCGAGTCTCCACCACCACCACCACCACCACCAGCTGTTGCTTCCTCGTCCAGTTCAGCAATAGTTTCTTGGACAATGTTGAATCTGAGAGTTCTGGTGCATTGAGGAAGAGGCTAGTAGCTAATAAATTACCTGTTCTAACACCAACAAGTCGTGAAAGTGGAATAATAAGCATCAGTTCTCTTAATGATATTGCCAGCAAAATCATTGAGAGAACTGATGCTCCAGTACACACACTACACTTGGTTTTGCTGGCAATATAATTGAGAGAACTGATGCTTATTATTTCACTTTCATGACTTGTTGGTGTTAGAACAGGTAGTTTATTAGCTACTAGCCTCTTCCTCAATGCACCAGAACTCTCAGATTCAACATTATCCAAGAAACTATTGCTGAACTGGACGAGGAAGCAACAGCTGGTGGTGGTGGTGGTGGTGGTCGTCGTGGTGGTGGTGAAGGAGACTCGATTCTCTCCTCACTTCTCTCTCTCTCCTCTCGTTTGCTTTCAGTGGATTGTAGATAGAAGCAATCCTGGACATGCTCGCACGTCTGTTTAGTCTTGTACGCGATAATTTAGGCATTTTGTGGGTATCAAGCCACCTCATGGGTCGTGTGGAAGAGCCTGAACCTCCTAAGATTGATTTGCATAAAGCTTATTGTATGATATGGTAACATTTCCCATTTTTCAATTGCCGTCATGGAAAAACGTTTTGGTTAGTGATACCATAATTACTGTATCTTTTTTATTAATTACCCAATTTCAAGTCGGTTTGTTTTTCTGGAAACTACATTAAAAGGCCTATAAAATATATTAAGTAAATTTTCTGAGAAATGGATTGTTATAGGAGTTAATCATAGCCAAACTTTGAGAGCCGTTTTCTCAAGAATGGATTTTTGATGCATTTTGATGCTTCTATGAGTAACTACATTTTTTATTTTTAACTAATTTTTATTCTGTTAATTTTTCTTTCCAGAGTATGGTGTGTAGAGGATTTCTGTCTGATGAATTAATTATATATCAAAAATACGGTTTACATGAAAATCTAAATTTCTTAAAATTTGGTTTTGCTCATGTGGATGGTAGTTTTGACATTTTGATTAAGTTTAATTAAATTCCATCCATTTTTCTTCATGATTCATCAAACTCTATGCAGTCCCCTTAAATTCTGGATAATTCTTTTTTGGCCTTTCTTAGTGACTACCTTAGTGGCGCCATTATTTTTCGTTCTTTTGTTGCCCGAGAGGAGTGACGCTCTGACATGGATAAAGGCGAATCCAAGTTTCTCCTCATGCCCTGACCAGACCACATTAGTATAACCTTGAATAACTGATTGATTCACCCAGTGCGTTTGTGGCTCGTATTCCCAAACACTTATGTGCTTTATGTACACTATTTCAAAAGGCTTTATTAAAATTACACGAAATTTTAAAGGTGATTTTACGGTTCTAGAGGCAGATTGACAAGATTTCTACATTATTAACTGAAGAAACTCTTGAAAACGCCGCTAATCATCTCTGTGACCTTGGAAAATAGGCGTGGTGAGAGAGCAAAGCGTTTCTGAATACGGACCTGAAAAGATTCATCAATTCCGTGGATTCCTTCACCACTGAAGTAACTGACGCCTCCCAGAATCTGTCGTATTCTTCAACTCATCCACCTCGAGGAGCGTTTAGTTTGAGTTATTATTTAGAGGAAACTACAGACTTTAGGGAGGGAATTGTGTAACGAGGTGAGACGCGTTAATGGTAATGAAATTGTTATTGTTGTTTACATGGCAGAGAGAGAGAGAGAGAGAGAGAGAGAGAGAGTGTCTGCGTGTCTGTACGTGTGTGCTGAGTGATTGTAAGTATTAGTGTGTGTGTGTGTGTGTGTGTGTGTGTGTGTGTGTGTGTGTGTGTGTGTGTGTGCGTTTGAAAGTGGGCATTGATCTTACTGTAAGGCTGAAAGGTCGTTTATCACACACTAATGTGAGTAACAGCACCTTTGTGGAACACGGCGCCGCGCCCTGAAATGATGCCACATTGTACTGGAAGACACAAACCTGCTTATCTGTGTCTCTCACTAACACAAACACACAAGAAAGAAAAGCTGCAACAATCCATCATGCCTTTACGTGTCACCTCTTGTATAAAAAACACTATCTCTACCCATTTATCATTTATATCTATCAATTTGCCTAATCTTATTTTAAAGGTATCTATTAATTCAATATGAACATTGAACAATCTATAATGAGATATGATGACGCCGGACAAACAGATCACGTGACATTTATAGTAATTGGTGACAGGTGCACTAATAACACACTCCAGTGGATTACAAATACTTGGAAGCAAGAGTAATTATGCATCAGGCATAATTACTCAAAGAGAGTTCTAGTGATAAATTAATTATATTTTCTCTTATTGTTTTCATAAATAATATTAATTTTACTCAGACAACACAAAGGAGCATAAAGAAGAGTTTTTTACATAACAAAAAAGAAATTAAAAGGTTGTAAGAATGAGTACGTAAAATTCCTACGAACGATTTCTTTCTATCTGTGTTCCTTACAAAGTGACAGGCCAAGAGAGGATCTGATGAAGGTATTCACATAAAGGACGCAACAAGATTGATGCAAACAGGATTAGTATTCCTAGGAGTCAGAAGAGGAAAATGCTTGCAAAATAGTACAAGTATTATCTTTTAAAATGATGTATGAAAATAACGTGCAAGTAAATAGTGTTGGATAACTAAATAAAGTTAATAATGAGCTTATTCACATCACATTGTGCCAACACTAATTATACAAAGAGATCAGATCACATCACGATCACATTGACTACAACAAACTGTGTAACGGTCACCCCTCTCTAAATAAATGTTATACACAGATATTAGTGTAGATGGCTCATTTTGTTCCAAAGGAAACAGTATTTTTGTTCAATTTTTCCTGTAATTCAGTTCAGTAAAGGTAATTCATTTCAGTAAAAGGAAGCTCTCGGCAGGCATGGTGTGGTTCAGTTGTTACTGGTGCTTCCCAGGATAGGATTGAAAGAAGGAAAATAAGTGTTAGTGTCTGTCTGTTTTCCAAAGTGACCACCACTTCTTCCTATTCCGAAACACTCCACTTGATATCCTGTTGTAAACTTTGTTGCTCGCCGCCGGAATGTTGCATCTCTTGCTATCTTCCACCACCATTGTTCATGCTAACTGCTCTTCTCATCTTGCTAACTGCATGCCTCCCTTATGTATTTCCAACCTCCCATGACTTGACTTCATTCAAGAGGGAAGTCTCGACCCATTTCTCCCTGTCTTTTGGCTAATCCCTTCGGACCAGTAAGGAGACCGGACACTCAGTGGGCCTCTCAAATATATATATATATATATATATATATATATATATATATATATATATATATATATATATATATATATATATATATATATATATATATATATATATATATATATATATATATATATATATATATATATATATATATATATATATATATATATCGATCGAGAAGAAATTAAATACGTAAAGAAGAAGAGAGCAAGAATGAAGAGATGAAGATGGAAGTGAGAAGGAGAATAATAAATGAAGAAACATGAGAGACACGAAAGCAGGTACCAAGATTATAAGACGCTATCACTAATCTGATAGATAAGAAGTCCCGTGACCACCGAGGAGAACAACAAGAGACAGTGAGTCATGGCAAGACAAACACAGCCGGAGACGAGCAGTAGATTACAAGAAGCTTCTGGAGCATTCTCCCCATATCTGGTAGTAATCAAAGGTCGCCGGAAGTAAATGATATGGACGAGAGGTCAAGTAACACGTGTATATTAGGAGGTGAGAGAGAGAGAGAGAGAGAGAGAGAGAGAGAGAGAGAGAGAGAGAGAGAGAGAGAGAGAGAAGCCGAGAACGCCGAGGAGAAGGCGAGAGACGACAGCGAGAGAGAGCTGTCAGACCAGAGAGTCAAAATGGGCGCGCCGCTTATCTCAAGACCAGTAAGTGTAGCCAGACAGTTGTAATGCAGTCACAGAAAATGTTGGTGTCATATTTTGATAAGGAAAAATGGTTATGTGTAGGTTGTGTAGGGTGTTGTTTTTATTGGAAGGTAAATTGTAGGATGTGTTAGGATGTATTTTATCCTTGAATTTAAATTGCGTAATCTGAGTTGGATAACGGGAACAATGTGAAGAAATCTGGAACATTAGAAGAAATTAAGTGAAGAGAGAAATGTGTTATCAATGAAGTTATTGTGTGTGTAATGAATTTGAGTTCAAGATATAATGTGGCAGAATCTGAGGCATTTGAAGGTGGACCTTGCGTGAAGAGAGTGATTAAAATTTCGTGGTTTTCGTGGTTTTATTTGTTGTCGTAAGGGTCGTAAAGTGTAAATGTTTGTAAATAATATAATTAAGTAAAGTTTATAAAAAAAAACTCAGAGGCGTTCCCTTGAACCCACAAAGCATTCTCTAAGATTAGGGACGCAACAAGATCGTGCAACTTGCAGACACGATATATATATATATATATATATATATATATATATATATATATATATATATATATATATATATATATATATATATATATATATATATATATATATATATATATATATATATATATATATATATATATACAGTCAAAACCGGAATCAGTCAAAACTAGTTTTAACTAGGTATTTTCAATGTGTTGGTGAACAACTAGTATTACCTAGCCAAAACTAGTTATACCTTAATGTGTTTAGTATAACTAGAAATATCAAAGTTTAACTAGTTAAATCTAGTTTTATCTGATTGTTTAAGTTAAAACTAGATTCAACAACGGTACTGAATGTCAAAAGTAGGTGAGGGATATGACCACTCGTTTGAGTACTTCTGTTTAAAACAACTGCAATGATATTCCGCAAATCTCCTTTTCCCTTGTCAACATCTGGAATTGGTACAGTGACATTTTGTCCCACACTTGCTGGAGGGTGAGACGCATCAGATACTGTCTTCATTCTTTTTGCCTGCTTTTCCAAACTAGTACTAGCTACTTGCCTAACATGTGATATTTGTGCTTCAGAATTACATTTTAAACATATAACATTAGATCCAAAACCATCCTTGCCGCTCTCAACGTTTATTCCACAAGATTCGTGAATATGTGAGCCACACTTCGAACAGTAGTGACCTTCATTTATTTCCATTTCACACACACACAACACGAAAACACTTCACTTCTATTACTGGATCGTGAATTTATGTCATCTTGATTTGTCATCTGCAAAGCAACATTTGATTCCCCAACAGTGTCCTTGTTTACATGTGCAATTAACTTCTCCAAATCCTCCTCATTATTTACAACTTTAATCAATTCTCGTGGAATGCATGTTGTTGCAAGGCCAAGCCTTGGTTCTACACCAAACATTGCTTTGTATGGGCTTCGATTTATACCAGAATGATGGGCTCTGTTCTTCATAAATTGTACAAAGCGTAATCCTTCGGACCACCTTGCTGTATCATTGTCTTTCATCCATCCACTTAACATATTTTCAATATCTTGATTTGCCCGTTCCACAGACCCTTGACTTTGACTGTCTTGGTTTTCCATGCACAATTTTCAACTCTGGCCACAAAGAAGCTAAGAACGTTATAACACTATTTACAAATTCTCTTCCGTTATCACTCTGTAAAATACAGGGTGCTCCAAATGTTAAAAAAATATCAACAAGGTGATAAGCAACTTCTTCAGCACGTTTACATTGCAATGCACGTAGTATCACAAATTTAGTTAAATGATCTTGATAAACCATTATGAATTTATATTTTCCATCTGCTTGTGTCTGCATATCAATTAAGTCCACTTGACACCGACTATTTAGCTCTGAGTGTAAGATTGGTTTGGAAACAAGTCCTCTTTTCTTTTTATTTTTCTTACTTTGGCACACTTCACACATGGTCAAGAAGAGCTTTATCATATCGGCTGTCACATTTGCATATTTCCTGCTAATTTCACATTTCAGTCTATCTCGACCACCATGACCGATTGCTACATGAGATGTCTTAATGACTTCATAAATCTCGGGAGTAGGAACGTAATAACGAACTTCGTCGTTTTTACTTCTTGCAATCAGTTTTAGAACACCACCAATTTCAATGACATCAAACCGCTTCAGTCTTCTGTACTGTAGAGACGTTTTCTTCCTAGCAGTTTTAGCCTCCTTTACCTCCTGCAGCAGTGAACCGTATTTTTCTGCAGTAAGTATGTTGTAGTGTGATTCTTGTTGCTCGTCCCACTTCAGTATGGTCTGTAAAAACATAGTCTCCCATTCAGTGTCAGCTGCCTGGTTAGGAGGGTGGTCAGGAGGGTGTTCAGGATGGCCAGGTGAGCTCCAAGTTGCCATCTTGTAATGGTGGCTCACGAACAACTGACAGGTGAAGTAAATCAGTGAACCAGGTAAATGAGAATGAATCCTCCCCCCCTTCCCCCACCCTAAAAACTATGATAATATTGTGACCAATCATTAACGCCCACCTCTCCACTGTAAGGCCGAACTGCCACTTTCACTTTTAGTCTAACCTAGTTTTCAGGAGGAATATGCCCAGAATCATCCAAAGTTGAGTTGGTAGCAAAGGTTTGAGCGAAGAGTTCAGCTTTAGAAAAGAAGAGACAGCTGTAGAGCCATCTGGATGAAGTAAAGGAGGGAAAGACGAAGAAGTAAAGTTGTTAGAGATATTATTGGCTAGATGCCAGAAATCTCGAGAGGAGTTAGAATTGGAAAGACTTTGACATTTTCTATTGATGAAAGAGTTTTTAGTAAGTTGGAGAATAGATTTGGCATGATTACGGGCAGAAATATATAGGGCATGAGTTTCAGCAGTTGGATGGCTACGGAACCGTTTGTGAGCCGCCTCTCTATCATTGACAGCACGAGAACAAGCAGAGTTAAACCAAGGCTTTTTAGCTTTAGGGTTAGAGAAAGTATGAGAATGTATAGCTCCATGCCAGAGATAATCACTCTGTTCTCGGCAAAGGAGGATCTCTGACATGAAAACAATAATCATCCCAAAAATCAGTGTGTGTGTGTGTGTGTGTGTGTGTGTGTGTGTGTGTGTGTGTGTGTGTGATTATCTGCTACATTAATTACAAATGTTTTCATCAATTATCATCTTATCCTTCATTATATTGCTTGAACTTGCCACACGTCTGTCAAATCAACTCTAATATCACATCAACGTCACTTTTCTGGTCAGTGTCTCAAAGGGAATTTAATCCCTTCAGTAGTGGGAAGCACTCTTATCATGATTTTTTGGGTGTGATTACACTATTTGATTTACATTAGGAAGAGAGTATGGAGGTCAGAAGATTAATGGACAGTCTTCACTATTTTGATCCCTACATAAGTTTCTGAAGCTATATAAAATCTCCAAATAGTAAGCAGAATGAATATGGAAACGCGTCATAGCTCTGAATTGGTTAATCTTACTAAACTCACGGAGGAGAAAACTTAAACAACAAACTTTATCGGCAGAGTTTTAATTGGAATGCACGTTACATGAGAAGCCTATTCCTATTATAGTGCGCTACATGAGTAAGGATTGTGATTAATAAAAAGCCTGCAAGGAATACATATCATAGAGTAGATTCCATGAGAGTAGTGCAAGGTTAATAATGGAACTTCCTGGTGGTGGATCCGTTCAAGGTGGCCACTGTGCATCACTCGTGTCATGAGTGTTGATATGCTAGCTACAAGTTGATCTGAGCGCTGTTCACTGTCTATGCTTCACTGTTCGGGTTTAAGGCGTGTTTCGTGGGACTCATTGTATCTTTGAGGTCAGGTCAAGTGGAGGTCGGGAAGCTTGGCCTTTGTACCGTGGTGTTTCGTATCTTTCTATTCTGCTCTGTTCGACAAGTCCTTCCGCTGACTTTCTCTCTTCTTCCATGTTTGATACACTGTTTCCTTCTTCTCTTGTATCTTTAGACTGTCAAAAGTTACGGATGTGTTGTTTCTATGTATGTACTTCTCGGAGCCTTGTCAGACCTACTCCTGCTGTCTCCACCAGCACACTGGCTCACTCTACCAAGCTGAGTAAAACCTTGAAAAGAAAGGCTCCTCTGTTTCCCTCTGGCCAAGCCGGCCCATGACAACCTCCACTTTATTCTCTCCTACGTGTTCTTTCGTCGCACCATCACCCGTATGCCATCCTTCCGTGCATCCAGGAAGCTCGTCTGTGGTCTGTCTCTCTTCCTCCTGCCTGGAGGGTGCGTCTCCAGCATCCTTCTCCCCACGCACTCCTCACCTCTCCTCACTGGACACACCACCTCACTGTCGCCTCTCTGCCATTGCCCCAAACATGACCTGTCAAACTATCCAAAGAAGTGGAGAAATTCATGGCTGAGAATGAGAGGAATACAAGGACGGCCACGTGTAGCTCCGGCGGCTTCTTGTAGCTTCCTTTACTTTTGTTATGGTCGTTTGTTTTTATTGTCATTAATACTCTGTACAACTGCCTCACTCATTATCTGGTGAACAAAATCAAAATACCGATCCAATATCAAACGAATGATGTTTTTTTTTTAGCTTCAAATACGTCGTGCCAAAATTTCACACGAGTCATTGGTTTCTTGATGTATGACTGTGTTCATTAAGCGTTGGTTATTAATGTCTTACGAGAAGGGAAGAAAGTGCTTCACATACTGGAGATTTTATCGTTTATCGCTGATGTAGAAAGTTAGAAAAATTGAATGACATTTACATTTTTCAAGGTGGGAATGTTTGTAGTCAGTCGCCTGACAACATGGCAACATTGAGGCACCATGACTGGTCCGATCTGTGTTCTCTTTGTGTTCTGAACAATGTTTTATTTCTTAGAGTGTCTTTGTAGTTCTTGTGTGGAGCATAAATGTTGTGACAGGCTGCAACTGGTGTCTTGCGTTGGTGACTCACGAAGAAAGGAAGGCAAGGTAAGATTGGAGAGGCTCAGGTTCAGGTTCAAGTGATGGTGCGGAGGAGACTCGCCTTTGTAACAAAACTCCCTCTTGTATTTGTCTCATGCACGTACAGGGCTGTCTTGTAGTTTGTTATTGTCCTATTTTCTATTTTGTTTTATTTTGCCAAACGTACAAGTAACTTTGAGCGGTGTTTCATACCGGGACGGCCAAGTGTAGTACGTGTGATGGCTTCTTTCAGCCTCCTTTCTTTTCTCACGTTCTTATGCTCTTATGTTTGTTTCCTCACCTCCTCTCAAGTAACGAGGTCGACAAAGCTGGAAATGAGCACAACAAAGGACACTTTTCTACGATCAGTTTTACGCCCGTATTCACAAACGCCTTCACCTCTCACCACGACAACTCTCACTACGACAACTCTCACTACGTCCAAGGCCACAGAGACGACTAGCCGGGTTTTCAAGTTAGTTTCTCCTTTTAATAAACTAGAAATCTTGCCAATCTATCATCAGAACCATAAAAGTACTCTTAAGAACACGAGTGTCTTCAACTGGAGCCTTTGGAAGGAAGTGATGGTGGAGAGAAAAGCGTTTCAGAATACTATATAGTTAGGACGAAGGTCGGGAGGCGAGAGTGAGGTGGCGTGGCTGTCTGGCAGAGGAGAGATGAGTGTGTGGGCAGGAGAATGCTGGAGATGGATCTACCAGACAGAGAGAGAGAGAGAGAGAGAGAGAGAGAGAGAGAGAGAGAGAGAGACTATGCACGCAATGAATGATGATGACTCGCGGGTGATGGGCGTGACAAGACAAAGGAATAAAGAAGAGAAAGTGATGCGCTGTACCAACTCGACGGACACTAAGCCAGGAAGGAGTATTAATTCTGCAATACTCTCAGTTAAGCTCCGTGTTACCTGCATGCTCTGTTGTTCACCGGAAAGTTTACTTCTTTATTTTCTTGCATTTTTTTCCTTTGCTTGAAAAAAAAAAATAGTAAGTACTATTGTTTCACATTAATCTTCATGTAATTCCTCTAATGGCACAAACTTATTGTTGGGTCTGTGTACAAAATGTGTATAAAGTTATGTGCTTTGTTAATGTATTTGATTGTGCGGGCGATTGGTATGTGTGTGTGTGTGTGTGTGTGTGTGTGTGTGTGTGTGTGTGTGTGTGTGTGTGTGTGTGTGTGTGTGTGTGTGTGTGTGTGTGTGTGTGTGTGTGTGTGTGTGTGTGTGTGTGTGTGTGTGTGTGTGTGTGTGTGTGTGTGTGTGTGTGTGTGTGTGTGTGTGTGTGTGTGTGTGTGTGTGTGTGTGTGTGTGTGTGTGTGTGTGTGTGTGTGTGTGTGTGAGGTGATCATATGTGGGCAGCGAGCGTGACATTGTGGTGGTGGTGTGTCCCGCGGGGTAACGCTGCGACATATTGTTTGGCACCATATTCGTCTACAACGTTTGTTTTGTGTTGTTTGTGTTTGATTGTGTTAGTTGTGCAGCTCAGGAAAGATAAGTTAACCTGCTCTTCTTTTGTTGTGTGTGTCCGTCATGATGATCGTTTGCAGTGTTACCAAAGGGCGACCAGAAAGGGCAGTGTTGTAATTTAGGTCGTCATTGCTTTGAGTTGCAGAACAAATAAGTCTCTTTGTATGATATCAGTCGTGGTAAGTAAGTGGATATTGATTTGTGGTGAGATGCCCTTCCATGGAGGAGGCAGTAGAACCCTGCCCAAACGATAATTACTCCCAGCGAGGTCTAATAGCACTGGTTCAGGGGGTGCTGGGAACCTTCCTTAAAGCCAGCTGTGACCTCACTCAACGTTTCCCTTTGTCTCACAACACAAGGGGGCAGTCACAGCCTGCCCTCTAAACACCACTTTCTTTCTTCACACAAAACTACATGCACTACCGACATATACATTCTTCACCAAAAATAATAATAAAAAAAAGATAACTTATGTTGTCATCTTGGGATTCTCTCCCAAGTATCATTTGTTCACCTTGTTTAGGGACTGGCAGCTCAGTGGGCCTTTTTTTAACCACAAATTTTGTTGCCCTTGGCCGGATTTCCCTCTTTCATAAAAACAAACCTAGGCAGCTTATCCAGTCAAAGATCACAACATTTTTACTCACCTGGTGTTGTAAGGTGTACATTCTGAAACACTTGAGGCGGCACCTCCACTACTTTACAAAGGCTGTACTTGAAGTGACGCAGGTTTTAAGAGTGTCGTTATGGTCTAAGTACAGATTAACGTGTCTACATTATGAATAGGAGAAAGACTCTTGAGAACCTGAACAACCATCTCCGTTTGACGTCTACAACAAAATTCTAAAGACATCCTACCCAGACCCTCATTCTTACCCGCTCTGGACCTTCGCGAAGCCAGCCAGGAATTAGAATTACAGAATAGCAACCTCCGAGTGGTGATGGAAGGAAGAAGGAAGGCCAATGAGAAAACTGGATGGAAATAGGATCAGAACTTCTGTTAGGGAGAGGGAAGGAAAGGAGAGAGTGGGAGATGCTGGGAAGTGTAGGACGGTGTGTACCAGGGGTGTTGGCGGTAGTGGCGGCGGTGCAGCGTGCGAAATTTTTCCTCCACGTATGCGAAAATATCTCGTGGGTTCCACAGCCCTCTGTTATCTTTGCTTAAGCTGGTGGATAGAAGGATCTATGGAGCTGACATCCTAGCCAGAGTAAGCATGATCATCAATTGTCATTATGAGCGTGTAGTCTTATAATGTACTATTTATCCAATGTTTGAAGCCTCCAAATAGCTCCGACAGGCACAGTTCCGCACGACACCAACATTCCATCACGCACTTTAATATTTGTAATAAATACAGCGAGTTCAACATTTCTTTTGGTATGTTAGATAAAGGGTGTTTTATGCTGCTCCAGGCAAATTGTCAGTGAGAAATGTACTCAACTTACTAATTTATTGGCGTAGTCGATCCGAGCAAAGCTGATTAAACATGCTCGAGTCACAAGGCCCTCGCACTTCCATATTTTATAAAAACTAGGCTACAAAACAAATTTATTTGGAAATATTTCGGCAGAAGAATGAATATATCATATTGACACAAAATCTCGACATTCTTGGTGCAGTAATATTAACATGTGAAGGGAAGTTGATGCCTTGCTTCCTTGCAATCTTGAGAAGCGTCCCTCCGCGAGATTAGCCAATTATACGTAGGTGCTGTCACTGTCAGCTGTATCTAATGATAACTGTTTTCACTTCCGAGTTTGTAACCAGTGGATGGTTAAAGGATGACTCTACCTGTTCACCATCAACATGCCTCACTCCCATGGGTCTATCCTCCCCCCCATCCATGCATTATACCTTCTCAACAAGCAAATTTTCTCTAATTTCCATTTCTAAAAGAATTCATATATAATTCTTCAGTGTGCTGTTGCTATTGTTAATTGTTTGCTTTAATAAAATACACCACATTAATGACCTTCTTGACAATAACACTGCTATTTTTGCAATAACACAAACATGGCTTGCTTCTTGTATTCCCAACCCTTGTTAATATCCACAGTTATGTATTAGACACAACTGATACTACACCATTAGTTATGAAGCATGAAACACTGACTGGTAATAAATTCCTCACAGTTTTGTTTTGTTACTCATTATATTCATCAGTGGTCCCATTTCAACTTTCAACCGTGCACTGTTCCCAGGTAACCATTAATTACCACCTGAAATATGTTGTTTGCCAAGCTATCCAGTTGTACATCCATCCATTCACCCATCTAGTCAACCTATCTACCTTTGCACTCACTCACCCACTTGCCATTCATTCAGCCACCTGCTTATCCACATATCTTGCCATCGCTCGAACTTACTGTCCACTTACTCTTCTACTGGCTCACTCATCCACCCGCGTACCTATACATGTATCCACCTATTTACCTATACAAGTACTTTCCTTCTTACATACAATATCTTTACCTGTATTGTTTATTTAGCCAGCCAGACACTGTGCTAAGAAATCAAGCAACGTTTTACACTTTCTTTTTATTGTCTTTTGTGTCTTCCTCAATCTGAAGTCCTCTGATCTGCTGACAGTCTTTTTCTTAGGGGTCATCAAACACATCACCCTTTTTTCAGAGTGTTGGGTCCTCTCCGCTCTCTTCACTCAGACTCACTTCAAGCAAGCGTGTCTTCTTTCACTGCATCTGTAAAGCCTCTCTCCAGTTAGTCGCCTTTTCTCCTGTCAAATGCGCACATCCACTCCCAGCGTTCTTTTCTCCAGGGTTTCAAGGCAGTTTATCTTAAGACTTCAGACACGTAAAAATCGTTAGAAAAGTCAATTTCAGTTTTCGACATTATAGTATATCTAGATGCATTGGCGTTGCCAGACGCGTGTTTATTTTGGATTTTGCGAACATTTAAATGCCCAGCGGGGAATTTAAATGGATCAGCTGACTGGGAGTGTTGCCATATCATATAGTGAAAAATTTCTTTTCATTTTTTTTTTTTTTTTTCGTTTTGTTTCTTGCTGTATAGAAACCCAAAGTTATTCTGGTTGGTGTACGATACGTTGGGCTTGTCTGAGAGTGAGGGACGCTGGCTTGACCGTGATCCGTGAGGGAGGTACACGCATGTGACGCTTGTGATTACATTGTATTTCTCGTGTTGTTACCTACAAAATGCCTAAATTATCGCGTACAAGACTAAACAGACGTGCGAGCATGTCCAGGATTGCTTCTATCTACAATCCACTGAAAGCAAACGAGAGAGAGAGAGAAGTGAGAGAGAATCGAGTCTCCTTCCACCACCACCAACCACCACCACCACCACCACCAGCTGTTGCTTCCTCGTCCAGTTCAGCAATAGTTTCTTGGACAATGTTGAATCTGAGAGTTCTGGTGCATTGAGGAAGAGGCTAGTAGCTAATAAATTACCTGTTCTAACACCAACAAGTCGTGAAAGTGGAATAATAAGCATCAGTTCTCTTAATGATATTGCCAGCAAAATCATTGAGAGAACTGATGCTCCAGTACACACACTACACTTGGTTTTGCTGGCAATATCATTAAGAGAACTGATGCTTATTATTACACTTTCATGACTTGTTGGTGTTAGAACAGGTAGTCTATTAGCTACTAGCCTCTTCCTCAATGCACCAGAACTCTCAGATTCAACATTATCCAAGAAACTATTGCTGGAACTGGACGAGGAAGCAACAGCTGGTGGTGGTGGTGGTGGTGGTCGTGTTGGTGGTGGTGGAAGGAGACTCGATTCTCTCCTCACTTCTCTCCTCTCTCCTCTCGTTTGCTTTCAGTGGATTGTAGATAGAAGCAATCCTGGACATGCTCGCACGTCTGTTTAGTCTTGTACGCGATAATTTAGGCATTTTGTGGGTATCAAGCCACCTCATGGGTCGTGTGGAAGAGCCTGAACCTCCTAAGATTGATTTGCATAAAGCTTATTGTATGATATGGTAACATTTCCCATTTTTTCAATAGCCGTCATGGAAAAACGTTTTGGTTAGTGATACCATAATTACTGTATCTTTTTTTATTAATTACCCAATTTCAAGTCGGTTTGTTTTTCTGGAAACTACATTAAAAGGCCTATAAAATATATTAAGTAAATTTTCTGAGAAATGGATTGTTATAGGAGTTAATCATAGCCAAACTTTGAGAGCCGTTTTCTCAAGAATGGATTTTTGATGCATTTTGATGCTTCTATGAGTAACTACATTTTTTATTTTTAACTAATTTTTATTCTGTTAATTTTTCTTTCCAGAGTATGGTGTGTAGAGGATTTCTGTCTGATGAATTAATTATATATCAAAAATACGGTTTACATGAAAATCTAAATTTCTTAAAATTTGGTTTTGCTCATGTGGATGGTAGTTTTGACATTTTGATTAAGTTTAATTAAATTCCATCCATTTTTCTTCATGATTCATCAAACTCTATGCAGTCCCCTTAAATTCTGGATAATTCTTTTTTGGCCTTTCTTAGTGACTACCTTAGTGGCGCCATTATTTTTCGTTCTTTTGTTGCCCGAGAGGAGTGACGCTCTGACATGGATAAAGGCGAATCCAAGTTTCTCCTCATGCCCTGACCAGACCACATTAGTATAACCTTGAATAACTGATTGATTCACCCAGTGCGTTTGTGGCTCGTATTCCCAAACACTTATGTGCTTTATGTACACTATTTCAAAAGGCTTTATTAAAATTACACGAAATTTTAAAGGTGATTTTACGGTTCTAGAGGCAGATTGACAAGATTTCTACATTATTAACTGAAGAAACTCTTGAAAACGCCGCTAATCATCTCTGTGACCTTGGAAAATAGGCGTGGTGAGAGAGCAAAGCGTTTCTGAATACGGACCTGAAAAGATTCATCAATTCCGTGGATTCCTTCACCACTGAAGTAACTGACGCCTCCCAGAATCTGTCGTATTCTTCAACTCATCCACCTCGAGGAGCGTTTAGTTTGAGTTATTATTTAGAGGAAACTACAGACTTTAGGGAGGGAATTGTGTAACGAGGTGAGACGCGTTAATGGTAATGAAATTGTTATTGTTGTTTACATGGCAGAGAGAGAGAGAGAGAGAGAGAGAGAGAGAGAGAGAGAGAGAGAGAGAGAGAGAGAGAGAGAGTGTGTGTGTGTGTCTGCGTGTCTGTACGTGTGTGCTGTTTGATCTGCTGCAGTCTCTGACGAGATTGACGTTACCCTACGGAACGAGCTCAGAGCTCATTATTTCCGATCTTCGGATAGGCATGAGACCAGGCACACACCACACACCGGGACAACAAGGTCCCGTACCTACTCACTGCTAGGTGAACAGGGGCTACACGTCAAAGGAGACACACCCAAATATCTCCACCCGGCCGGGGAATCGAACCCCGGTCATTTGGCTTGTGAAGCCAGCGCTCTAACCACTGAGCTACCGGGTGTGTGTGTAAAAAGACAATGTGTGTGTGTGTGTGTGTGTGTGTGTGTGTGTGTGTGTGTGTGTGTGCGTTTGAAAGTGGGCATTGATCTTACTGTAAGGCTGAAAGGTCGTTTATCACACACTAATGTGAGTAACAGCACCTTTGTGGAACACGGCGCCGCGCCCTGAAATGATGCCACATTGTACTGGAAGACACAAACCTGCTTATCTGTGTCTCTCACTAACACAAACACACAAGAAAGAAAAGCTGCAACAATCCATCATGCCTTTACGTGTCACCTCTTGTATAAAAAACACTATCTCTACCCATTTATCATTTATATCTATCAATTTGCCTAATCTTATTTTAAAGGTATCTATTAATTCAATATGAACATTGAACAATCTATAATGAGATATGATGACGCCGGACAAACAGATCACGTGACATTTGTAGTAATTGGTGACAGGTGCACTAATAACACACTCCAGTGGATTACAAATACTTGGAAGCAAGAGTAATTATGCATCAGGCATAATTACTCAAAGAGAGTTCTAGTGATACATTAATTATATTTTCTCTTATTGTTTTCATAAATAATATTAATTTTACCCAGACAACACAAAGGAGCATAAAGAAGAGTTTTTTACATAACAAAAAAGAAATTAAAAGGTTGTAAGAATGAGTACGTAAAATTCCTACGAACGATTTCTTTCTATCTGTGTTCCTTACAAAGTGACAGGCCAAGAGAGGATCTGATGAAGGTATTCACATAAAGGACGCAACAAGATTGATGCAAACAGGATTAGTATTCCTAGGAGTCAGAAGAGGAAAATGCTTGCAAAATAGTACAAGTATTATCTTTTAAAATGATGTATGAAAATAACGTGCAAGTAAATAGTGTTGGATAACTAAATAAAGTTAATAATGAGCTTATTCACATCACATTGTGCCAACACTAATTATACAAAGAGATCAGATCACATCACGATCACATTGACTACAACAAACTGTGTAACGGTCACCCCTCTCTAAATAAATGTTATACACAGATATTAGTGTAGATGGCTCATTTTGTTCCAAAGGAAACAGTATTTTTGTTCAATTTTTCCTGTAATTCAGTTCAGTAAAAGGTAATTCATTTCAGTAAAAGGAAGCTCTCGGCAGGCATGGTGTGGTTCAGTTGTTACTGGTGCTTCCCAGGATAGGATTGAAAGAAGGAAAATAAGTGTTAGTGTCTGTCTGTTTTCCAAAGTGACCACCACTTCTTCCTATTCCGAAACACTCCACTTGATATCCTGTTGTAAACTTTGTTGCTCGCCGCCGGAATGTTGCATCTCTTGCTATCTTCCACCACCATTGTTCATGCTAACTGCTCTTCTCATCTTGCTAACTGCATGCCTCCCTTATGTATTTCCAACCTCCCATGACTTGACTTCATTCAAGAGGGAAGTCTCGACCCATTTCTCCCTGTCTTTTGGCTAATCCCTTCGGACCAGTAAGGAGACCGGACACTCAGTGGGCCTCTCAAATATATATATATATATATATATATATATATATATATATATATATATATATATATATATATATATATATATATATATATATATATATATATATATATATATATATATATATATATATATATATATATATATATATATATATATATATATTGTGACATGGAAATCGAGAAGAAATTAAATACGTAAAGAAAAAGAGAGCAAGGATGAAGAGATGAAGATGGAAGTGAGAAGGAGAATAATAAATGAAGAAACATGAGAGACACGAAAGCAGGTACCAAGATTATAAGACGCTATCACTAATCTGATAGATAAGAAGTCTCGTGACCACCGAGGAGAACAACAAGAGACGGTGAGTCATGGCAAGACAAACACAGCCGGAGACGAGCAGTAAATTACAAGAAGCTTCTGGAGCATTCTCCCCATATCTGGTAGTAATCAAAGGTCGCCGGAAGTAAATGATATGGACGAGAGGTCAAGTAACACGTGTATATTAGGTGTCAGAGAGAGAGAGAGAGAGAGAGAGAGAGAGAGAGAGAGAGAGAGAGAGAGAGAGAGAGAGAGAGAGCCGAGAACGCCGAGGAGAAGGCGAGAGACGACAGCGAGAGAGCTGTCAGACCAGAGAGTCAAAATGGGCGCGCCGCTTATCTCAAGACCAGTAAGTGTAGCCAGACAGTTGTAATGCAGTCACAGAAAATGTTGGTGTCATATTTTGATAAGGAAAAATGGTTATGTGTAGGTTGTGTAGGGTGTTGTTTTTATTGGAAGGTAAATTGTAGGATGTGTTAGGATGTATTTTATCCTTGAATTTAAATTGCGTAATCTGAGTTGGATAACGGGAACAATGTGAAGAAATCTGGAACATTAGAAGAAATTAAGTGAAGAGAGAAATGTGTTATCAATGAAGTTATTGTGTGTGTAATGAATTTGAGTTCAAGATATAATGTGGCAGAATCTGAGGCATTTGAAGGTGGACCTTGCGTGAAGAGAGTGATTAAAATTTCGTGGTTTTCGTGGTTTTATTTGTTGTCGTAAGGGTCGTAAAGTGTAAATGTTTGTAAATAATATAATTAAGTAAAGTTTATAAAAAAAAAACTCAGAGGCGTTCCCTTGAACCCACAAAGCATTCTCTAAGATTAGGGACGCAACAAGATCATGCAACTTGCAGACACGATATATATATATATATATATATATATATATATATATATATATATATATATATATATATATATATATATATATATATATATATATATATATATATATATATATATATATATATATATATATATATATATATATATATATATATATATATATATATATATATATATATATATATATATATATATATATATATATATATATATATATATATATATATATATATATATATATATATATATATATATATATATATATATATATATATATATATATATATATATATATATATATATATATATATATATATATATATATATATATATATATATATATATATATATATATATATATATATATATATATATATATATATATATATATATATATATATATATATATATATATATATATATATATATATATATATATATATATATATATATATATATATATATATATATATATATATATATATATATATATATATATATATATATATATATATATATATATATATATATATATATATATATATATATATATATATATATATATATATATATATATATATATATATATATATATATATATATATATATATATATATATATATATATATATATATATATATATATATATATATATATATATATATATATATATATATATATATATATATATATATATATATATATATATATATATATATATATATATATATATATATATATATATATATATATATATATATATATATATATATATATATATATATATATATATATATATATATATATATATATATATATATATATATATATATATATATATATATATATATATATATATATATATATATATATATATATATATATATATATATATATATATATATATATATATATATATATATATATATAATATATATATATATATATATATATATATATATATATATATATATATATATATATATATATATATATATATATATATATATATATATATATATATATATATATATATATATATATATATATATATATATATATATATATATATATATATATATATATATATATATATATATATATATATATATATATATATATATATATATATATATATATATATATATATATATATATATATATATTACAGTCAAAACCGGAATCAGTCAAAACTAGTTTTAACTAGGTATTTTCAATGTGTTGGTGAACAACTAGTATTACCTAGCCAAAACTAGTTATACCTTAATGTGTTTAGTATAACTAGAAATATCAAAGTTTAACTAGTTAAATCTAGTTTTATCTGATTGTTTAAGTTAAAACTAGATTCAACAACGGTACTGAATGTCAAAAGTAGGTGAGGATATGACCACTCGTTTGAGTACTTCTGTTTAAAACAACTGCAATGATATTCCGCAAATCTCCTTTTCCCTTGTCAACATCTGGAATTGGTACAGTGACATTTTGTCCCACACTTGCTGGAGGGTGAGACGCATCAGATACTGTCTTCATTCTTTTTGCCTGCTTTTCCAAACTAGTACTAGCTACTTGCCTAACATGTGATATTTGTGCTTCAGAATTACATTTTAAACATATAACATTAGATCCAAAACCATCCTTGCCGCTCTCAACGTTTATTCCACAAGATTCGTGAATATGTGAGCCACACTTCGAACAGTAGTGACCTTCATTTATTTCCATTTCACACACACACAACACGAAAACACTTCACTTCTATTACTGGATCGTGAATTTATGTCATCTTGATTTGTCATCTGCAAAGCAACATTTGATTCCCCAACAGTGTCCTTGTTTACATGTGCAATTAACTTCTCCAAATCCTCCTCATTATTTACAACTTTAATCAATTCTCGTGGAATGCATGTTGTTGCAAGGCCAAGCCTTGGTTCTACACCAAACATTGCTTTGTATGGGCTTCGATTTATACCAGAATGATGGGCTCTGTTCTTCATAAATTGTACAAAGCGTAATCCTTCGGACCACCTTGCTGTATCATTGTCTTTCATCCATCCACTTAACATATTTTCAATATCTTGATTTGCCCGTTCCACAGACCCTTGACTTTGACTGTCTTGGTTTTCCATGCACAATTTTCAACTCTGGCCACAAAGAAGCTAAGAACGTTATAACACTATTTACAAATTCTCTTCCGTTATCACTCTGTAAAATACAGGGTGCTCCAAATGTTAAAAAAATATCAACAAGGTGATAAGCAACTTCTTCAGCACGTTTACATTGCAATGCACGTAGTATCACAAATTTAGTTAAATGATCTTGATAAACCATTATGAATTTATATTATCCATCTGTTTGTGTCTGCATATCAATTAAGTCCACTTGACACCGACTATTTAGCTCTGAGTGTAAGATTGGTTTGGAAACAAGTCCTCTTTTCTTTTTATTTTTCTTACTTTGGCACACTTCACACATGGTCAAGAAGAGCTTTATCATATCGGCTGTCACATTTGCATATTTCCTGCTAATTTCACATTTCAGTCTATCTCGACCACCATGACCGATTGCTACATGAGATGTCTTAATGACTTCATAAATCTCGGGAGTAGGAACGTAATAACGAACTTCGTCGTTTTTACTTCTTGCAATCAGTTTTAGAACACCACCAATTTCAATGACATCAAACCGCTTCAGTCTTCTGTACTGTAGAGACGTTTTCTTCCTAGCAGTTTTAGCCTCCTTTACCTCCTGCAGCAGTGAACCGTATTTTTCTGCAGTAAGTATGTTGTAGTGTGATTCTTGTTGCTCGTCCCACTTCAGTATGGTCTGTAAAAACATAGTCTCCCATTCAGTGTCAACTGCCTGGTTAGGAGGGTGGTCAGGAGGGTGTTCAGGATGGCCAGGTGAGCTCCAAGTTGCCATCTTGTAATGGTGGCTCACGAACAACTGACAGGTGAAGTAAATCAGTGAACCAGGTAAATGAGAATGAATCCTCCCCTTCCCCACCCTAAAAACTATGATAATATTGTGACCAATCATTAACGCCCACCTCTCCACTGTAAGGCCGAACTGCCACTTTCACTTTTAGTCTAACCTAGTTTTCCCAAACTTAACAATTGTTAAAACTAGTTTTGACTGAAGTGTGTAGGTAAAACTAGGTGTAAAATACATTTCGTGTTTTACCGAGCCTTTATGTTAAGAAACTAGTTTTGCCTAGGTAATACTAGTTTTTACAAACAATAAATTATACTTCTACTTCTGACTAGTTGAAACTAGTTCTGGCTGATTTCGGGTTCTGACTCTAACATATATATATATATATATATATATATATATATATATATATATATATATATATATATATATATATATATATATATATATATATATATATATATATATATATATATATATATATATATATATATATATATATATATATATATATATATATATATATATATATATATATATATATATATATATATATATATATATATATATATATATATATATATATATATATATATATATATATATATATATATATATATATATATATATATATATATATATATATATATATATATATATATATATATATATATATATATATATATATATATATATATATATATATATATATATATATATATATATATATATATATATATATATATATATATAACTACTCTCTTTATCAACATATTATTCTTATTGTTTTTTGTGTAGAAAGGTGACCTCACATGAAGTAAATGACTGGCATTCTGGCAAAAAGCCACAGCTAATATGTTGGAATGAAAACGTTCCTCTTCCCTTGTAAAAGAAAAAAAATCCAATATTTCAACACTTTAAGAATAGAAATAGGAAAACCAGATATACATTCTTTTTTTTCTGGAGACCTTTTTACACGTGTATGTTTTGCCAGGTCTCCTCTACCAAGACTGCTCGTACACATCATCACACGACTAATGTTTCTCTCTGAACTCTTCCCTTCAATGCATGCACATCCACCTTGGTCTTCTCCCGCGTCTCCTGTCCCGTACCTCTATAACGCCTCTCTTCACTGTATGCCTCTTCCCTTCTCGTGACAACCACTACAACTGCAGAGTCTTACATGTTTTCCTGTCTCCGTTCATATCTTCAATTCTGGGAATACTCTTGTGGTACTTTGTCTCACATTAAATATTCAATCTGACAGTGAGCCATATTTGTGTGTCACCCTCTGTATCATGAATCACGATTAATTGGGATACTTAGCGGTAGTTGTGGTCGTTCGTTTTCGCCCGGATTCGGGACGGTCCTGTGTATTATTAAGTTTTCTTGTTTCATGTATTTTGTAAGTATATTTCTCTGTTATATTAATAAAAATGTATGTATTGTATTTTTTGTATGTTACTTGAGTGAGGATTTACATTAGTTACGGAGGTGAGGTCTTTCATGGGTTCACTCTGGGTGGCCAGTCGTGACGTGGCCAGGGGTTTGTCGACACGCAGGCGGTGCCGGCTGTGTGAGGTGCCCGTGCTCCTGGGTCGGCCTTGTAAGGATTTACACGGTGACGGCTGCGATACTGGGAGTAGGTGGTGGAATGCCGGTGACCGACGTTGTTATCGCCAAGGGTTGTGCAGGGTCCGCCGATCTGTGTGTGCTTTAGGATGCATTGTGGGTGTCCAGTGACGGGAGGTACCGCGTAAGTTTCTACGTATATTACTATGTACGCCTTTGATGATGTGACTTATGTGCAGAACATATTTATTGTGTGTGATTCATGATATCTGCTGTGGTTTATGTGTCTTGTGTTTAGCTTAGTTAGCAGTTGCTTGGGAGATACATGTAATCATCTAGGGGTTTGTTATTATGATAAGTGGCACTTGCAGGTTGAAACAACACAGCATTAAAGTTGCAACGTCCTGCCCGCTCTATCATTGGTCATCCTACATTTCAACGCGGCTCCAAGATGGATGGGAAGGACATACAGAAGGTGAAGGATGCACGCACGGTAGCCAAGAGGACATTCACGAGGAAATGCAAGCTTTTTGATGAAGCAGTTACTCGGCGTGACGCTAACGTTGTGTTAAGTGACATCTGTGCAGAGGTATGTGATGTGTTTACGAAAGTTGAACGATGTCACGAGGAATACGTGTCGATCCTCGTAAAAAATGGTGAGGAAGAAAGTGTCATTGCGGAAGCTGAACAATACATTGATGAACTAGAAAGGAGAAAGCTTGATTTGGTGGCCACTGAACGTAAATTGTGTTCAGGGAAGGATCCAGACAAAGATGGATTGCTTAAGGTGAAAAGTATTCAGCCTCCAGTGTTTAATGGGGAGATTAGGACCTACCCCACCTTCAAGGAAGACTATAAGAGATTGATGGAAAGTAGTTTTCGTAAAGACCCTTATGCTCTAAGGTCATGTCTGAGTGGTGCAGCACTCGATGCCGTCCAAGGAGTAGAGAATGATTATGACAAAATGTTCAACAGATTAGATGAAAAATTTGGAGATAATTGTAAATTAGTGGATACCCTGTTATGTGATTTGAAGTCAACCAAACCTATCAATGAAGGTGATATCAAAGGGTTCGTTAGGATGGTAGAAAAGTTTGAAAGATGCTGGCTTGACATGAGAAGGATGAATCTAGAGAGAGAAATGAACACTGTAAACATGGTGAGCTTTGTGGAGAGAATTATGCCTGGCACACAGAGACGTGAGTGGGTTATTTGGTCTGAGAAATATAGAAATTCCACAGATCTTTTTGAAAGATTAATGGAGTTTTACTCAGGGAAAAAGGGTACTTGAGTATATGGATTCAAGCGTAAGATGTAATGCAAGCAACAAAATTTGTCATAATGCCATTAGTCAGGTAGATAAAGAAGGAAGTGATGGTGGCATGACATCTATTATCAAGAAACTCCAGGAAGATCAGAATGAAATGAAGCAATGCTTGAATCAATTAACACAGTCCATACGTGATCTAGGATTGGGAAAGGGTGATTCAGAGCAGTCTCAATATCAGGGTATTAAGTGTTGGCTACATGATTCTTACTCCCACAGCATACATAATTGTAATGAGTTCGTGGAATGAGCAATAGTGATAAAGTGGAAGTAGTGAAGAGAAATCGGATTTGTTTCAGTTGTCTAAAGGGGAGTCATATGTCAAAGAAGTGCTGGTCGAAGAGACCATGTAATATTGTCTCGGATGGACAAAGGTGTGGCAAGGACCACCATCCCTTACTTCATGAAGCCTATATTGAGGGGCTAATGTTCCACATGACACTGACGGGAAAATTGGAAAGTAGAGTAAGAGACAGGACACTGTTGATGATGAACAAATTGTATTCCACCAACTGTTCCACACCTTTGAACACACTTTGGGATCCTGGAAGTGACATAACTTTGGTGAGATTTGACGCAGCGTCTAGATTGGGCCTCACCGGTAAAGAAGTAACTCTGTCAGTCACTAAGGATGGTGGGAGAACCGAACGGCTGCATAGTCGAGAATATATCATCCCCCTCAAGGATTTGGATGGGAAAATTTGGCGTATTACTGCATACGGTATTGAGAGCATAACATCAACCGTTTGTAAGGTAGACTTAACTGAAGTGACGAAATTATTTGAAGGCGTTTCCGTTACTGATCTTGACATGCCAGAGGGCGACATTGATTTATTAATAGGTACGGACTGGTGTAACCTAATGCCTGAGGTTATATCGTCTGTGGGTACCTTACAGCTTATGCGGAGTATGTTCGGGTACTGCATTCGTGGGTCACACCCTTTGATCAAGTTCCATAAACCAGGGAGCAATGTTTTGGAGTCAGGATTAGTCATATTGCTTGTTCCAGGAACCTTAGTGAGTTAAGAGAGGAAGATAACTAAGTTGAAGATGAATTTAGAGAAGTTTTTTGAAATTGAAGGTTTAGGTACTTATTGTGTCCCCAAATGTGGAGGTTGTAAATGTGGTTCATGTACCCCAGGAGACAAAAATTACAACCTTAAGGAAGAGAGAGAGTTGGCATTGATTAGCGCAGGTCTGAACCATGATCCTGATGAAAAATGTTGGACTGTCAAATATCCTTGGATTAGAGAGCCTGAAGATTTACCTAATAATGTATCTGTTGCTGTTGCTCGTTTGAAGTCAACTGAAAAAAGACTCAGTAAATTGGGGACGCACTATTGTGGATTATATAATGACCAAATCCAGGATATGGTGAACAGAGGGGTTGCCAGAAGGTTATCCATCAAGGAGTTGAACAACTATGAAGGACCAGTACATTGTATTCATCATCATGAAGTCCTCAAACCTAGCTCCAGTTCAACTCCCCTTCGCATTGTGTTCAACTCCTCAGCCTCCTACATGGGCCATATATTGAACGATTATTGGGCCAAAGGTCCAGATGTCCTGAACAGTTTATTAGGCATCCTCATAAGGTTTCGTCAGGGAAAGTTTGCTGTTACAGGTGACATTTCTAAGATGTATAACTCTGTGAAAATGGGAACTTTGGATCAACATACCCATAGGTTTCTTTGGCGGAATATGGACAACGAAAGACCACCTGACCATTACATCATGACTGCAGTAACTTTCGGTGATAAACCCAGTGGTGTCATTGCTATGACAGCCCTAAAGAAGACCGTGGAGATGTATGAAACAAAGTTTCCTAAAGTTAAAGATGTTGTAACCAAAAACTCATATGTAGATGACATTGTGCACAGTTGTGATGATATGCATGAAGCTCGACAATTAGTCAGTGATATTGATCTAGTTTTGAGCCAAGGAGGTTTTAAAATCAAGCAGTGGATTATGGCTGGTGACGAACTGAGTGACACAGATTTGGGTCTCCTAGATAGTCATGAGCAACGGATTTTTGGTCTAAAATGGGACCCTAGGGAAGATACATTTGGATACAGGGTCACGTTGAATTTTTCAAAGAAGTTCAGGAATGTACGAGAAGGTCCCTGCTTAACTAAATCAAATTTGGAGAGTCAAATACCTAAGACTTTAACTAAGAGAGTAGTACTAAGCCAAGTTTCAACTGTGTATGACCCGTTGGGTTTAATTGTCCCTTTTACATTGATCCCAAAATTGTTGATGAGGGAAATTGTTACCAGTGAAAAAAATGCAGGTGCTGCATACGGATGGGATGATGTGCTACCAGACAGATTGAAGGAAAAATGGGTTAAGCTCTTCCACGAAATGTATGAATTAGAGTCTGTAACTTTTACTAGGTGTGTCAAGCCTAACAATGCAGTAGGAGACCCGGTCCTTGTAATTTTCTCGGATGGTAGCTCACTCGCTTATGGTGCATGTGCATACATCAGGTGGGAGTTGGATGACGGGCGCTTTGAGTCACGCCTAATTATGGCAAAAAATCGTATAGCTCCTGTCAAGCAGATAACGATACCTCGTTTAGAGTTGTGTGGTGCAGTGTTGTCATGCCGTTTACGTCTCACTATTGAAAAGGAATCTGATTGGAAATTTCAGTCTGTCTTGCACATAGTTGACTCATCCATCGTAAGAGCTCAAATTCAAAAGGAATCTTATGGTTTCGGTACTTTTGTGGCTAACAGAGTTGCTGAAATTCAGATGAAGACAGATCCTAATGACTGGTGGTGGGTAAAAACTAGTGAAAATCCAGCTGACCTAACAACTAGGCCTTGTCATCCTAACTACCTACGCAGCAATTCCTTGTGGCAGAAAGGACCGGATTTCCTTTCAGACAGGATCTCTGAATGGCCAATCAGTAAGTTGTGTAATGAAGATCTACCTGACAGAGTAGGTGTCACTTTGATGTGTGAAGCTGCCACGGTACAGGAGTCAGATTCTACCCTCATAAAGATAGAAAGGTATAGTAGCTACAACAAACTGCTACGAGTGACGGCACGGGTAATCGCAGCAGCAAAGACGAGGTCCTTTAAGGCTGCTTTGTGTCAACCCACTACGGACGGACTTAGAGATGCCGAAAAATATCTCGTCCGAGTAGAGCAGAAGGCTTTGCAACCCAACTGGAAGCATGACTATCAGAGACTAGGAGTTAACATGAACAGTGAAGGTATTATACTGGTAGGTGAAAGAATGTCTCGTTGGCTTAAAGAAAATTGGAACATGGATCTCTTTATCCTCATGCCCTCAAACAGTAAGGTTGTTAAACTGTATATCAAACATCTACATGAGATCGATCATGGAGGAATAGAGAAAACGTTAGCCAAATTGCAACACAAGTTTTGGACCCCAGGTGCACGACGCCTAATAAAGAATATTAAGAGGCAATGTATTATCTGTAGAAAGTTAGAAACAGTGACTGTTGAACAGAGAATGGGTGAATTATGCTCTGAGAGACTAAAACCTGCCCCTCCATTCTATTACACTTCGTTAGACTTATTTGGGCCATTTGCTATCAAGGACACAGTTAAAAGGCGTACTGTTGGTAAAGCATATGGTATCATTTTCAGTTGTCTTGTGACCCGTGCAGTGTACTTGGATTTGGCAGACAGATATAACACTGAAAGTTTTCTGACTGTATTCAGACGATTTGTAGCCATAAGAGGATATCCTCATACTATACATTCAGATTCAGGTACTCAATTAGTTGCAGCAAGTAAGGAACTGAAACTGATTAGGCAAAATTGGAATGTACCAGAGATCATGAATTCCAGTGTCAACAAGGGCACCACATGGGTATTCAATAAATCAGCTGAGGCCCCCTGGCAAAATGGTTGCAGTGAAGCCTTAATAAGATCAGTGAAACGGGCTTTAGCTATTGCTATTAGTGATTCTAGACTGACTTTTGGGGAACTGCAGACTGTCTTATTTGAAACAGCAAATCTTCTGAATGATAGGCCCATTGGTATGAAGCCTGGCATTGATGTTGAGATGGGGTTGTATTTGTGCCCTAATGATTTATTATTGGGCAGGACTAATAACAGTGCGCCTGCAGGGTGCATTATTAGTTCATATAACTCTGCCGTGCCACACAATTAGTATAATCTCATTCTGTAAATACTAATAAACTTACAAGGAGAGTTTTTTTTCGTAATGGCTGACTTAGAAATCACTTTGAACTTGTCCAAAACAATTACACCTTTATTTACTGTAAATGTGGCGGCTTCTTCAATCCTGACTGACACCAGCTGGAGCCTACTTATGTATTGTAAAGGAGAAGGTTAAGGACTGTGGAAATGATTCACCTCACACACACACACACACACACACACACACACACACACACACACACACACACACACACACACACACACACACACACACACACACACACACACACACACACACACACACACACACACACACACACACACACACACACACACACACACACACACAGCTCGCCTTGGACATGAATTGTTGTGGTAATGTGGTAACTCTCGCAATCAGGTACATTGTTGCACTTCCTGCTGTCCTTCCCCTTGTTGTTGTTGTTGTTACTGTTATTATTATTATTATTATTATTATTATTATTATTATTATTATTATTATTATTATTATTATTATTATTATTGTTATCATTATCATCATCAGTATCAGCCCTGTCAAGTTTTGTCCCTCTTTACACTGATTATCACAGATTTTGATCCCTGATATAAGCCTCCATTCTCTCTCTCTCTCCCTCTCTCTCTCTCTCTCTCTCTCTCTCTCTCTCTCTCTCTCTCTCTCTCTCTCTCTCTCTCTCTCTCTCTCTCTCTCTCTCTCTCACCAGTTCGAGAATAAATTTAATCTTTTCATGAAAATATCCAACAAAAATTAGATTCATCATGAGTTTAATTTTTTCACCTTTTCAAAGAACAAATTAGCACGTTTTTCTTTCTTTTTGTTGATATTTTTACCGAATTTTCTGATCGATTTCAATAGTTTCACTGCTGGAGCCAGACAGAACGTTTATTATTTACAAGCTTCTTTTATTAACGTTGTTTATATCGTCATTGTTGTCAGTATTTCTTTTTATCCAATGTCAAAATTATATTTATCATTTTTATCATTATTATTTATATCAACATAATCTTTATTATTATTATTATTATTGTTGTTGTTGTTGTTGTTGTTGTTGTTGTTGTTGTTGTTGTTGATATTATCACCATCACCATCATCTTGATCATCATTATTACCATTACTATTATCACTTTTCTTCTTTTTTTTTTTTTTTTTACCTCTGTGTTAATGATGAGTGAACTCTCCCTGTAGCAGAGTGTTTGTACCTGACCCGGCAGAGTTTGGTGTTCGTCATGTCACAGTGTGAGTAAGTATTAGTCACTGGTGTACATCGTTACCTTCACCTTGGTTGTATGTCTCACACTCGCAGTCTTAACGCTCCTCTGCGCTTTTTATCCTCGGTACAAAGACACGCAATAATGTTTGATGGCTTTGGCAGGAAAAGTCATTGTTTAACGTACGTCATTTAGTGAGGAAAGGTTTTATTGAATGTTTTGTTCTTTGTTCCATCACAAGGAGTGTAATTGTGGTGCCAAACACAAGTAACAACGTTGGTAATTTGTGAAGGTACAGTTCTTGTTGACTATTCTTTAACCACAGGAATTACTGATGATCCATATTCCTAAACACTCTCATCATAGTTTGTTTCTTAGGCAACAGACGATCAGCCGGGTTCCTGTGAGTGCTAGGGTAAGTTAGGTTAGGTTACCGCTAATACCCGACTCTCCTACTCTCAGCCAAGATTCAGAAGACGCATGCACATGAACCAGTAATAGCGGGACACACCTCTAAACGTGTTCAAAATTCTAGTTATATCTTGCATGGGGAAAGTAGTACGAGTACAAGTCCACGTAAGCTTCCTCTCCTATTCAGACTTGAGTCCATTAGGCTAAGTAGCGTAAGGGAGGGAAGGGCTGGCTCAGGGTTCAGAGGGCAGAGCAGGGCAGCTTGGTGATTGATGTGCGTCGCACACGAAGTGCTGGTGTATTGCCTGGAAGTAAATTAAGTAATGCGTTACTTACTGAAGCATTGGCTGTGTGTCTGTAGGAGAGGGTGATGCGAGGCAGACCGGTAGATAGATAGATAGGTAGATAAAAATAGATAGATAGATTGATAGATACACAAATAGATAAATAGGTAGAAAAATTGATAGATAAATAGTTAGATAAATAAATAGATAGATAGATAGGTAGATAAAAATAGATGCATTGATAGATAGATATATATATATATATATATATATATATATATATATATATATATATATATATATATATATATATATATATATATATATATATATATATATATATATATATATATATATATATATAGATAGATAGATAGATAGATAGATAGATAGATAGATAGATAGATAGATAGATAGATAGATAGATAGATAGACAAATAGATGGATAAATAGATACGAAGATAGATAGAGAGAGAGAGAGAGAGAGAGAGAGAGAGAGAGAGAGAGAGAGAGAGAGAGAAAGTAGATGCATTGTTACGCCTCCCGCAGTGTGGCGGAGGCGCGATCAGTGAGCTAGCTAGCTGGGCAGGGAGTGACAGCAGGAGCGGAGGTGGACACTGACTGCACGTGATGAAGACTTTTTGGTACAAGTTTTGACCGAATTGATATGATCAGGATGATATTAACTCATAGATACTGCTCTCTCTCTCTCTCTCTCTCTCTCTCTCTCTCTCTCTCTCTCTCTCTCTCTCTCTCTCTCTCTCTCTCTCTCTCTCTCTCTCTCTCTCTGATAAAAGTGAGGGTACAGGATAATTGCTGCATCACTAAGGCTTTCCAGATGAAATGAGGGTAAATCAAGGAAGGAAAGCACGTACAAGTCAGGTGCAGGTAAGCACCAACCTTCACAAGTTAAAAGCAAGAATTGGTGGCAATTTATAGATAATATTTCATTAGTTTTATGGAAAATGGGCTCTGGTCAAATGTGCAAAATAAGAAATAGAAGGATAAAAAAAACAGGTTCACCGTAGATGAAAGTCCCGAAAGTGTGTCGAAAAAAAAAAAAAAAAAAAGATAAATAAATAAATAAGGTATCTAAAATTTTCATATGGAGGAATTAAAACGAACACCTTTTTTGTCATTCAAAGAACCATCCCTCGTAGTAACACTGAATTAATAACGCACGAAGATCCAAGCCTCCAGTGTAACAGAGTATGATTTAGCGAGAGCGTGGAGAAGATCATGTACAGGCGGTAAGATGAACACCTTATCACCCTGCCAGACCCAACCCTCACACCAGCATTGAATTGTACACCATGATAGAGTGGTGTCGTTACAAAGGTTACTGCGCAACACTCATCAGTATCAGTATCCTTGCGCTATGCTGATTGGAACATCTCGCTGTACAATTATCAATACTTCCAGAGTCGTTATTTGTGAGGGAGCAGACAGATGGCAAGACTGCATACCATATAATATCTTCAACGAGGCTGATTGAATAAGAGGTAAGGTATGGGATTTAAAATGTGGAGCCTTATTGTGTAGAACGAGTGCTGAGCGTGGAGGGGAGTCGCTCTGATATAAAGGAAAGAGAATAGTTGTGTTTATTTGACAGGGAAGATTATTTATGGTGGGAAAGCGTGTGAGATAGTTGAGTGTAAGAGAGAAGGTTAGTCTAGTGCAAGGGAAGAGATAGTGGGTGGTAGCTTGTGTTTAGTTGATAGGGACAATAACTGACGTGTCTCCTAAGGGAAGTTTTTTTTTTTTTTTTACGGAGGGAAGAGGGCCAGCCAAGGCCAAAAATAGAAAGTTTAAAAAAAGGCCCCTTGTGAGCTGGCTCTCTAAAAAGTGTAAAAAGTGCCAAAACCGTCAGCCAGAATTAGGGGAGCAAATGCCTCGATACCTCCCTCTTAAAAGAAGACAAGTTATAGGAATTCGGAAATATAGATGCAGGGAGGGAGTTCCAGAGTTTACTAGTGAAAGGGATGAATGATTGAGAGTACTGGTTAATTCTTGCATTAGAGAGATGGACAGAATAGGGATGAGAGGAAGAAAAAAGCCTGGTGCAGCGAGGCCGCAGGAGAAGGGGAAGCATGCAGTTAGCAAGATCAGTAGAACAGTTACCATGAAAATAGCGATAAAAGATAGAAAAGGATGCAACATTTCGGCAGTGAGAAAGAGGCTGAAGACAGTTAGTGAGAGGAGTGAAGATCGGATGAGGAGTTGATGAGACGAAGAGCAGATTGAAACAGTGATTCCACCCTATCAAGCAAAGCTGTGTGACTGGAAGCCCCCCAAAAGATAGATAGACAGATAGATAGATAGATGATTTATTGACTACAGAAACAGATACATAAAAAAAACATAAAAAATCCACAGACAAGTGAAATACTGTAGTCCACAAAAATATCAAGTCACTCAAATAGCAATTATATCAACCTGAAAGCTCTCATAAAAATTCCCGTGAATAGAAAAATTACCAAACTTACATAGCCTATTCAATTCCATACCTATACTCATTCTTAACATGTAAAATACACATATCCAAAATAGCCAACTATCTTTATCATTTATATGTTTGCAGTACGTTGTATAATATCTCACAAACTACTTCATTTTGAAAAATATTGAAGATGTCCTCCAGTGTGCGGTAGGCATATCTGTTCCTGAGATGTTGTGTCTGGGTACAGCGCTCCACCACGTGTCTTTCTGTCTGTATTGCACCACAAGTACACAACCGCTCTTCAGGTGGTAAGCGACCCCGGCCACGCCTATTCCATCGCCCAGTCTCTATGGCTAATGTGTGGCCTGACACTTTAAATCTTGTAAATTCAAATCTATGAAATTCATTCAGGGTTTGCCTCGAGTGTATATATCATGAGTAGTCAAGGTAGGGTTGAGATCTTTATACACCACACACCTCGATGCTACTGACTCTCTGACACAACTTTTGCTTTTTCTAATAGTACAGATACTTGTGGTATTTCACTCTCTATTAACTCACTCACAAAATTTCCTGCTTGTGTATTTGTTGCAATTACTTTCCTGATTGCAAAAGCAAGTGAATCATCATCCATACTGGACCTTTCATTCCACATTTTTCTAAAAAACTGATGTTGTCTGTACTTAACAAAATCAGGAAGAGACGGGTAGCCTGACTCCACATAGCAAACATAATTAGGTGTTGTTTTCCTCACCCCCAGCAGCTGTTTCAATGCCCAATTGTAAAGCTTCACCACAGGCTTGATTGATGTCAGCACACACCCACGACTCACAGCCATACACGAGGGACGATAGTAATGCTGCATCGAACACTCGTCTCTTCACTATAAACGGAATATCATTATTCTTCTTCAAAAATGAAATGAATTTGAGCACATGACACAACTTATTTTTGGCATGTAACTTTACGGACGAGGTTACAGAGCCATCACTCGTGAATGGTGAACCTAAGTATATGTAGCTGGTACAATGCTCTACAATCATCTCTCCTACTTGAAACGGCTCAACATCACCTGCTCCACCGTTAATGACAAAAAAATTGGTTTTCTCATTGTTTACCTTCATACCATATTCTCTATAATAGTCTTTTAATATCCTCAATTTCTCGTACATGTTCACCCTACTTGTCGATAACAAAACTGTATCATCCATAAACATTAATATTTGTAACCACTCTATAAAACCTTCTGGCTGACATTTCTCTTTGATAGTTCTTATTAACATATTGACAAAAATAATAAACAACAAACAAGAGGTTGGAGAGCCTTGCCTGACCCCCTGTGTGGATGTAAACAAAGCAGAGCCGATAACACTTTCAGTGGTGCGGTACATGGCCATTATCGCTGCCAGCATTATTGCCCCACACCCTAAACTCTTCAGCACCATGAACAATTTGTGTCTTGGGACAGTATCATATGCTTTCGAAAAATCTACAAACAAAACAAACAATTTAATCTTCTTCATTCTGGCTATATTGGTAATAAGTCTAAGAGTCACTATATGCTCCATACAACCACGTTTCCTTTGAGCTCCCGCCTGCGTTCTATCTGGTTTAAACCATTGATTTAGGCGTTCACCTAACACCATCTCATATAGTTTTGCAATACCATCTATGACACTTATTCCTCTATAGTTATTAGGATTAGCCTTGTCTCCTCTCTTAAAAACAACAAAAAACTTTCGCTCTTATCCAAGTATGAGGGAACACATTGGATGTAAATATATTATTGAATAATGTGGCAAGTGTAACAATCCACTGCGCTGGCAAGAGTGAGAAAACGCCTGGAGGAATACCATCAGGACCACATGCTTTGTTAAGTTTCATTCGTCGTACCTGTTTATGTACCTCTGAGGGACATATGGGTTCGTCAAGGACAGGAACATGCGAAGAGTACTCCATACAGGGACGGATAAGGCCCTTATACAGAGTAAGCAGTTGGAGGGGCGAGAAAAACTGGCGGAGACGCCTCAAAACACCTAACTTCATAGAAGCTGTTTTAGCAAGAGATGATAGGAAAGCGTCGGAAGTACCTGGGAGTGAGGGAGGTTAGTCTAGTGCAGGGTTCTCAACCTTTTAATCTTATGTACCCCTCGAAGTCTTTCAGTATTGATCACGTACCCCTTACCCACAATGCAGCGTCTGGAAGGGTAAGAATAAATGCATGGTTTATTGACTTACTTTATTAAGTTTAAATTGAGTTGTATATGGGGAGCAGACAAAATTCTTAATTAATATTTGTATGTTTCTATGAGGTAGTGTCGATAGGAACTGGTACCTCACAGGGAGACACTATATGTGACTAACATACAATACATTTACCAAAAAGGAAATATATCAGACAATTTTTGATCATTATGGCAGTGAACTAGTGTTGCTTGCAGCTAGTTGCAACTTGTAACTAGTAACAGTGATAAATAAGTCACTGTGTGTGTGAATAACGTATAAAATAATAAAGCAGAACAAATATTATAGGTTTGCAAGGTTGTGTGGCAACTGTAATCCAAGAGAGCTTTTTCTCAAGTGATATAACTCCAAGAGTTTCTTTGTTAACATTGTTAACGTGTCCTGGTTCTAGTGAAGATCACATCCAGTCTAGCACATGTAGGCCACATTGTATACTACAAACAAATTTGCAGCTATTCAAAACTGAAGCATTTTGAGAAACCTGCCACGTACTCCCAAAATTGCTCTCACGTACCCCTGGGGGTACGCGTGCCCCACGTTGAGAACCCCTGCTCTAGTGCAAGGGAAGGAAAAGGAGTGTGGCAGGTTGTGGTTAGTTCGTAAGGGCAATAGTTTATGTTACTCTTAAGGGAAGGTTGCTGAGGGGAAAGTCATACACGGTGTACTGGTGTTCTGAAGGGTCGTTTTGCCTTTGTGTCAATGTTTCTCTTCCTTTCGTTTAGTATCCATGTAGGTTTGGTTTCTTTTCCGTGGCCATCAACGTGCACCACTACACCAGCTTTTGTCCAGTCACAGTGAAGTAAAGCAGTTTGTGTATTTGCGTGGGCGGCTCTCCTTTCCATATCCCTCTTCCTTCAGCTTTTGTTTTTCTGTGTGGTTTAGTGTCTTTTTCTTCGCCATCACTATTAGCCACTGCACTTCACACTACCTGTCTTAACACACCTGCTTTTGTCCAATCACAGTGAAGGAAAGGAGTTCAGTGTTCTTAAGGCAATGGACACCGCGTGACCTTCTTTACCGCGTGCGTTCGTTCCAAATCAGTAGTGAAGAATCGGACTCTTTTGTACTTAATTGAGACGTGTTGACAATGGATATCACACTTATTGCATTTAGTTGTCTTGTGAATAGTGAAGGACAGGATCTTTGTGTTAATTCACCGGACAACACTCCATTTTTTGTTGCTTTTGATTGTCTTGTGATTTGTGAAGATAGGATATAAATTTTTTTCTGTTTCCTAAGAGACTGAACACCACACAAACTCTCTTACTTATAATAGTGAAAGATGGTCATTAAAAACGCATCTAATACCTAATCGTTTTGTCTGCATGGTGTTCCGATCCTAAAGGGAAGTATTTACATAAGTCGTTACACAGTTTTAATGAAAAAATGAGAAATAGTGTTGTATGTGGGTAGTAGGATATTTTTACGATTTGTTAGGATTTCTTAAGATGTTGTTGGGATAGGTAAGGAAGAGATTGGGTTTTACGAAACAGGTAGAGTGATTAGCTCAGATTCGGATGCCAACGCCTTTCAGGCACATTTCAATAGGATGAACGAAGGGGCAGACAAATGGCAAACGCAGTTCTACATTAACAAATGCAAACTACGTAGCGTAGGAAGAGGAAATCCACGAGATAGATACACGATGAACAACGAGGCCCTGGTAGGTTCAGGAAAGGAAAAAGACTTAGGAATTATAGTTAGCTCCGCTCTTGGTCAAAGAAAGCATTGGATAAAGGCCAGAAATAAGGCAAATAGGGTACTAGGAATCATTTTGATGAGTGTTAAAAGTACAAGTCCCGAAGTAATATCAAAATTACATTTGGCGCTGGTCAGACCGCATCTAGGTGATGCAGTTTAAAGCTGGTCCTCACATCACAGGAAGGATATCTCAAAAGATACAGGGGATGAGGAATATTCCTTTTGAAGCGAGATTAAAGAAACAAAATATGCATTCCTTAGAGAGAAGTAGGTTAAGCTGGGACCTGATAGAAGTATATAAGTGGAATTGGGGCCATGAGCGAAATTCTTAGGATCAGTAGCGAGGATAGAATCAGAAATAATGGGTTGAAATTTGAGAAATTCAGATTTAGGAGACAAATGAGGATTTTTTTTTCTTTTTGAAGTAAAGTATTGGCTGATGAATGGAAGTGACTCAGCAATGATGTTGTTAGTGGTGAGTCAATAGGGAGCTTTAAAAGAAGATTAGATAACTTTATGACAGATGGAATTAGATAACCTTGCTCATACAGGGAGTGCCCCGTGTAGAAGTGACAGCCTCTTGTAGCTTCCCTCATTTTCTGATGTTCTTATGTTGTTAACTTATCATTCCTCTCACTTTTGAGAAGGATTCATTCTCTCATTCGCTGCCAAAGAATATTTCTTACTTTTTTTTCATTTTCATATATATTTGAATGTGTCTGACATTCTGAAGGAAGAGATCCGAATGTTTGTTTTATCTTTTCTTGGTTTTGAGTTGAACGTATTTCTATTTCTCTCTCTCTCTCTCTCTCTCTCTCTCTCTCTCTCTCTCTCTCTCTCTCTCTCTCTCTCTCTCTCTCTCTCTCTCTCTCTCTCTCTCTCTCTGTGTGTGTGTGTGTGTGTGTGTGTGTGTGTGTGTGTGTGTGTGTGTGTGTGTGTGTGTGTGTGTGTGTGTTGTGTGTGTGTGCGCTCACGCGCACGATTGTTTGTATTTTCAGAAAAGTGGATGTTTAACTATTCTTGCCACACACAAGCAACTCGATAAGTACTATAATAAGACCCAGATTGGAATATGCAGGAGTTGTATGGACCCCCTCATAAAAAGAAAGACATAAGGAAGTTGTAGAGACTACATAAATGGCTACAAGTTCCAGAATTTGAAGGCATGACATATGAGGAGAGACTAAAGGCTATGGATCTACCAACCCTGGAACAGAGAAAGGAGAGAAGGGATCTGATAAATTGATTAACGGAATTGTTCAAGTGGATAATCAAACACTGATACTGAGAGATGAATATGACATTCGAAGCACAAGATCGCATAGTAAAAACTGAGGAAGGGAAGATGTCTGAGAGATGTTAAAAATATAGTTTCCCGCAAAGATGTGTTGAGACTTGGAACAGTTTGAGTGAGGAAGTTTCTTTTTTAAAGAAAAATTGGATAAGTGTAGATATGGAGACGGGGCCACACGAGCGTAAAGCCCAGGCCTTGTAAAACTACAACTAGGTAAATAAACACACACACACACACACACACACACACACACACACACACACACACACACACACACACACACACACACACACACACGGCAGTGGGTAGGTACGGGATGTAAATCGAGGAGTTGTGACATTGTTGTCCCGGTGTGTGGTGTGTGCCTGGTCTCAGGCCTATCCGAAGATCGGAAACAATGAGCTCTGAGCTCGTTCCGTAGGGTAATGTCTGGCTGTCTCGTCAGAGACTGCAGCAGATCAAAAAGTGAATTACACACACACACACACACACACACACACACACACACACACACACACACACACACACAGTGGTTAGAGCGCTGGCTTCACAAGCCAGAGAGCCGGGGTTCAATTCCCCGGCCGGGTGGAGATATTTGGGTGTGTCTCCTTTCACGTGTAGCCCCTGTTCACCTAGCATTGAGTAGGTACGGGATGTAAATCGAGGAGTTGTGACCTTGTTGTCCTGGTGTGTGTTGTGTGCCTGGTCTCAGACCTATCCCAAGATCGGAAATAATGAGCTCTGAGCTCGTTCCGTAGGGTAACGTCTGGCTGTCTCGTCAGAGACTGCAGCAGATCAAACACACACACACACACACACACACTTATGGTTGTCCATCGCTAACGATGACGACGTCTCTCCTTCTCATGGAGAAGGAGGAGAGACCTGCGCAATGAATGGATTTAGGTGACAGAGAGGGTGCGCATTCCTCAATACCACACTCTTGACCACCCTCAACTGGTGCTGGTGGCATGACGGGTGCCAGGACGACCAGCGGCTGAGGATGGCTGCAGGAGGTGGCCGGAACTTACTGGTAAACCAGAAGCACCGCCCTGAAAAACGCCTCCCTCCAGGCGCTGCTGGAGAGCCCACAGTGAGGAGTCGCTCTGATATAAAGGAAAGAGAATAGTTGTGTTTATTTGACAGGAAGATTATTTATGGTGGGAAAGCGTGTGAGATAGTTAAGTGTAAGAGAGAAGAAGGGAAGAGATAGTGGGTGGTAGCTTGTGTTTAGTTGATAGGGACAATAACTGACGTGTCTCCTAAGGGAAGTTTTTTTTTTTTTTTACGGAGGGAAGAGGGCCAGCCAAGGCCAAAAATAGAAAGTTAAAAAAGGCCCTTGTGAGCTGGCTCTCTAAAAAGTGTAAAAAGTGCCAAAACCGTCAGCCAGAATTAGGGGAGCAAATGCCTCGATACCTCCCTCTTAAAAGAAGACAAGTTATAGGAATTCGGAAATATAGATGCAGGGAGGGAGTTCCAGAGTTTGCTAGTGAAAGGGATAAATGATTGAGAGTACTGGTTAATTCTTGCATTAGAGAGATGGACAGAATAGGGATGAGAGGAAGAAGAAAGCCTGGTGCAGCGAGGCCGCAGAAGAAGGGGAGGCATGCAGTTAGCAAGATCAGTAGAACAGTTACCATGAAAATAGCGATAAAAGATAGAAAGGGATGCAACATTTCGGCAGTGAGAAAGAGGCTGAAGACAGTTAGTGAGAGGAGAGGAGTTGATGAGACGAAGAGCTTTCGATTCCACCCTATCAAGCAAAGCTGTGTGACTGGAAGCCCCCCAAAAGATAGATAGACAGATAGATAGATAATTTATTGACTACAGAAACAGATACATAAAAAAAAAAAAATCCACAGACAAGTGGATTTTTCAAACAAAAAAAAGTGGCATAATTTTAAGAATTTACCAAAATAAATGGCTGATCTTCATGAGAAGTACATGTGCTACAGAATGTTAGGCTCTAGTCCGATGCTTTTGGATCATGCAGTAAATTTCCTTTATTCAGGCGATTTAGTGAAAAATGGTAGCGTAATAGATATTGAGAAGGATCTTCCAGGATTGAAAGAACAGTGTCTGAACTTATTCACAAAGCACCATTTGAATACTGCATATCCACTAACAGGTTACATATCACCTGAAGTTTGCCTTCATGGGCACACCTATAAACCTGGAATTATTTTGCATCTTAATTATGTAGAAGGTGTTCCAACTTTTGGTCTTGTGCTTCAAAACCTCATACATGACAGCATGAAGTTTTTCATATTGGAAAACTTGATTACTTCAGGATTTGATGGCCATTATAATGCATATGTTTTGAAAGCTACTGGAAATAAAGTAGTACAGAGTTTTATTGATATTGAAAACAAGTGGCCTTTGAGTGTATACCATGTCAACAATGAAATGTATGTTACTAACCGATATTGTCACTTTGTTGAATTTATATAGACCTATGGTAACAGTCATGAGCATGACGTTACACTGCATCATAGGAGAAGGAAAACTCTGATATAAAACCACCTGCTGCTTTATAGGTTGTGTCTACATATTTAAGGCTGTATCACACGTGCACATTTTCCTGCGACATCGTGTTGTGCAACATCATTTCCGACGACCTGCCGTCTTCGGAAATTATCAAAGACCGTCGTTTATTTTTCTGCGACTACAACAATTAAACAATTGTCTTTGATAATTTCCAAGGATGGCAGGTCGTCGTAAATGTTGTCGCAGGAAAATGTGCCTGTGTGATATGGCCTTAAGATGAATTGTAGGAGAAGGATCACTCTATTAAACAAATAATTAAGTGAGGGGACAGGATCCCCTACACTGTATGGTCTCCCAGAAACAGTGGGCACACCACACACAGAGAGTGGAGTGTATAGACACCCTTAAAACCACTAGATTGCGCCCTCTCTGGGGTGTACCCTTTTGGCCTAGGTATATAGATGGATGGATTGTAACAAACTAATGAAAAAAGAAAAAAAGATAAGAAAAAACATGGAAGGGCAATTTAACCTAAACCTATCGGAATTATTAAACGCTTCATATCAGTCAGTATCTATGATGCATTTGTGTGTTCCATTGTGTGAAGCATATATGTATGTATGCATATATGTCAAAACTGATTTACAACTGTCTCAACTTTATTCCTAAAATGCTCCAGAATGCCAGTTTTCCGTATTTGGTGTGCTGATCGCATCATAAGGAAATCGGTTGTGTCAGTAGCAGAAATTGAAGAACTAAAGAAAAAAAGGTAAGAAAATTTATGCATGTGCAAGTAATCTGCAATGTTTATTTTTCTTTATTTCTTTCCAGATACTTCCTTGACGCTATTCAATAACAGATTGGCTTCCAGACGTCCTTTTATCAAAACTTTTATTTCATCAGATAGTCTTTGTCCCCAACTATTACTGTATATCAAGGTTCCCTTACTTTTGTATTATTTACTGGGGTTTTCTGTGTATTTTAGAAACGTAATGATGGACACCCATATATGCAACTGCTCTGCCCATTTTGCGTATAAATAGTTTTCAACAGTTTTTCTTTCAACAGCAACACAAAAACTCGGTTTGGAGTTGGTAGGACCTACGAAGTTAGTTCTAGCGAAATGTGGTACAGAGGTGGACGACGATGAGGTGTTGGAAGAAATTGCTGATGAAGTCTTACTATTGTTGGCTGATGGAGAAACTTATACACCATCTGTAGCTCAGCAAATACCTGACTCTACTCGAAGTTTGGTAACATGTACTACAGGCGATGTACTTCAACCCAGCAGGAGTGCAAGTGACAACGAAAAGGCAAGCACAAGTTCAAGTGAGACAGAGGCATATGCCAGTCACAAATCATGCAACACATTATGTAAGTACGTCATAACGTTTTTCATTGTAAAGAAAGATATGTTCCTCACTGAAATAGATGACCACACAGCTTGTTTTAGTAATATTTAGAATATGGTCTCTTGTTAAAGTTGAAGCTTTTATAGGAACATACTTCCATCAATAAATTTTATATTTAGTTAGAGGGAAGCATTACTTTACAGGTAGTTTTAACTTGTTCTGTCAAAAGCCGAGTCTACAAGCACCATGACATGACACAATTAGCAACTTTTTTATGCTTGCTTTATTGCAGCATTGCCTTTGCCAGAACTCTCACGGGCAACCCGAGATGACTTACAACAGGGAGATAAATCAAGACGGGTCTGGTTGCAGCTGATAAAAGAATCCAAGAACTACTACATGAAGTATTGCCCTCTGCTTGATGAAAACCCTTAAGCTACGGTTACACTAGCCACTGCTACCCCTGGGTCCAGCCTTGGGCCTGGGTTTACAAGGCAAGTGGTTACACATAGCCCAGCACCAGTCCTGGGCACTCTTGATCTTGATTTTGATACTTGGTGCGCCGATCTAAACAAAGCGCATCAGACCTCAAGATGGCTTCTCTAGGAGACTATATATGGCCTCTTGTGGCCACGCAATGGACTTTTCAACAGAAGCCATGTTTAAAACCTTGCCCTGCAGCGTGTGTTTGTTTACATCTGAGGATTTCCCAGGTCAAGCGAGGGATGATGTTTTCTAATAATTTGTGTGCAGCTAATTATAACTAATCATGCATGAAAATAAATAAATTGCAGATATAGTGATACAATATCTAGATATTTTATTATTTAGGAAAATTTGGGTTTAGTTGTTTGCGTGAATAATATAGTCTCTTAGTTCCTAGTGGTGTGCCCAGGCCTAGAGCTGGGGAGAAAACGGTCTGGCGCGTCCACTCAACTTTGCCCTGGGCTGGGCGATTTAGCCAGGGCTGGGCGCCCAGCCCCGGCTAAATCGCCCAGCCCAGGGGTATCAGTGACTAGTGTAACCGCACCTTTTATCCGGCATACAAGATTATTGGAGAGAAGATGTTAGCTGCTTACCCTAGTATCGAGAGGGAAGGGAAACATAAATGGGTAAGATTTTTTTTCTTTTTTAATCTACAATACACACTTCCTTCATAAATGTCCACTTTCAATGAATTCTTACGCTGTGAATACATTGGTTAGTTTGATAACGATATTTAATTCCAACAAATTCAAATAAATTTTTGAGCCCATATACACTTTTGTGGCTAGAAAATGGCAATAATAAAAAAAAGTGAGGATAAATTCGTGAATCCTCCCTAAAGTGGCAGAATAGCCACCTCGACAAGGCACACTTGTACTGAGTAGTTGAAGTTATTTGTTAATTCAAATATTCGATATTTTCACATTCATTTCAGAGCCAGTATGCGAAAGCACTCAGTCAAAGTATACGCACAGAGCGTTTTAGACGTAAAAGAAAAGCCTTCCTGTAACTCAAGAACAACAGCTGCCCCCTAAAAGATTCACCATGGGGAAGCACACAGTTACAGACGCCAGCAGTGCTCTTCCAGAAGAAGAGTTTGAAAAGCATGTTCTTGAAATCCAGAAAGTTTGGAATACTTCAGCATGCAGTAGCTCACATGTAGATATGCTGCTTAGGGAATCCTACTGCAACAGAAGACAATGGTTGCCATATCTACCAAATGGAAAATTGGCACCAATACTGGAGAAATTCCCATGTTTTCAAGAGTCAAGAGTAAAGAAATTATGTTAATCCTTGTTGTTTTTGCATGCAACTATTAATTTCATTTCGTTTGATAACCATTCCTTCAAATTCTGTTGTTGATGATTTTATTTACTTATTTCTAATCCATAATTTCGAACAATAGTGTTTGATTTTCCTTTTTTGTAAATGACAATCTTTTGGATATTCTTTTTAGGTACTGCGTGAAGTGGAACGCATGTTGCTATGTGAAATATCAACATGGAAAGACAGATTGGAGAAAATTGTAGAGACTCTGAGTGATCAAGTACCTTCTAGTACACGTAACAATGATGGAAGTGTTTATTTTCTTGTAAATGTGTCAGTTTATTGGGTACGTGACTATACACTTGCCCCATCTGGCATGTTTTCTATATAAGAATATATTTACAAGAATTTTTTTTTTTTAAGTTTATCACACACACACACACACACACACACACACACACACACACACACACACACACACACACACACACACACACACACACACACACAGACCCGGTAGCTCAGTGCTTAGAGCGCTGGCTTCACAAGCCAGAGGACCGGGGTTCGATTCCCCGACCGGGTGGAGATATTTGGGTGTGTCTCCTTTCACGTGTAGCCCCTGTTCACCTAGCAGTGAGTAGGTACGGGATGTAGATCGGGGAGTTGTGACCTTGTTGTCCCGGTGTGTGGTGTGTGCCTGGTCTCAGGTCTATCCGAAGATCGGAAATAATGAGCTCTGAGCTCGTTCCGTAGGATAACGTCTGGCTGTCTCGTCAGAGACTGCAGCAGATCAAACAGTGAAACACACACACACACACGCATGCACGCACGCACGCACGCACGCACGCACGCACGCACGCACACACACACACACACACACACACACACACACACACACACACACACACACACATACACACAATCGACGAGAGGGCCAGGTTCGAATCCCGGTAAGCGGGGAGGCAAATGGGCAAGTCTCTTAATGTGTGGGGTGTGTTCACCTAGCAGTAAATAGGTACGGGATGCAACTCGAAGGGTTGTAGGCTTGCTTTCCCGGTGTGTGGAGTGTGTTATGTGGTCTCAGTCCTACCCGAAGATCGGTCTATGAGCTCTGAGCTCGCTCCGTAATGGGGAAGACTGGCTGGATGACCAGCAGACGACCGAGGTGAATCACACACACGCTCTCTCTCTCTCTCTCTCTCTCTCTCTCTCTCTCTCTCTCTCTCTCTCTCTCTCTCTCTCTCTCTCTCTCTCTCTCTCTCTCTCCATCAGAAAAGGTATCTAAAACCATTACTTTGAGATATGTATGCATAGGTTTTTTTCTTTTCAACAGGAACTATTATAGCAATTTTTTGTGTTTGAGACTTATTGCATATTATCATTGTTTAGTTCAGACAATTTTTGTCAGTTCCTGTCTTCGTTGATTCTACTTTATCTTTTATACAATATAAATCTAACATTGAAAAAAAACATGTATATATAATCTCTCGGTAGGCAAAGTAAAAATAAATAGTTATGATTACTTTTTCAGAATGATCAGCATACCGTGGACATCATCAGATTCATTGAAAAATCTGTTGCCTTTAAGAAGGGTAAAGGTATTAAATCGAAATCCTGCTTTACGGTTGCGGATTTTAACATCTCTGATGCTGACAAGAATGATTTGTGCACCTCCTGTGAATTATCTCCTCCTCGCATTGTGATGTTTCTCGATGGAAGTAAATATGTAGATGGATATATTGTAAGATTGCTTGCAAGAATCTCAAAAGTGCTGGAGAAATCTTTATAACATTATTGGCATGTTATTATTGCTTTGATTTCTCATATCCCCGTATTTACTCTCAGCTCTTGGGGTTCCTACAGCAATGTGTTATGCATGACCATTATCATCTTGAAAAGTCATCTGACTACAAGCACTTCATTGCACAATGTCAGAGTTTCATTGGATAAGGATTTTAGGTTCCCTAGATTTTCATGTTCTACATGCATTTTTCACTATAAAAGAGGATGATGTTACTAAAATGTTTATTATGTTATCTAAGCATTTTATGTTTTGTATTTTTTTCACTATGAAAGAAGATGATGTTACTAAAATGTTTCTCATGTTATCTAAGGATTTTGTTTTGTATTTTTTCACTATGGAGGATCTATCTATATACCAAAGCCGCTAACACTAAAGAGGATCTATCTATATACCAAAGCCGCTACAAAGAGGTGTAGCCACAAAGGGTACGCCAAGGGATTATTGTTATATATATATATATATATATATATATATATATATATATATATATATATATATATATATATATATATATATATATATATATATATATATATATATATATATATATATATATATATATATATATATATATATATATATATATATATATATATATATATATATATATATATATATATATATATATATATATATATATATATATATGTATATATATATGTGTGTGTGTGTGTGTGTGTGTGTGTGTGTGTGTGTGTGTGTGTGTTTTCTTTAAACCACTTTTTTTGAAAAAAGTGTTTGAAGGAAAACGTATTTTTCACTTATAAACGGCTAGATCCGATTTTAAAGTGTAACAGGCACTAAAACGGCTGGATCAGTTTTTATAAAACCGCATCATGGGCACACTAGTGTTTAATTAAAAATGTCATGTTTTGTTAAACGCATTATTAACAATAAAACGGAATGAAGTTTTCCAGTAAACACCTTGTTTTTTAAACACATCTATAACACTAGTGATTAGTAAAAAACGTAAAATTTTGTTAAACGCCTACATGAAAATAAAAGATGTTTTCTAGTTAACGTGTGTTTATCTTAACACATATGTTTACACTGAAATATCACATGTTCCCAACAAAACGTAAAACACCCCAATATGTGTTTTTAAAGTGTAACAAAAAAAAATGTGTTTTTAAAGTGTAACAAAAATGTTTTTAATGTGTAACAAAAAAACGCATTTTATCCGTTTATACAAAAACGATTCATTACAGTGTACCAAGGTGCTACCCCTCCGTACACCCCCAGACACACACACACACGCGAGCGCGCGCGCGTACGTGGGGACCAGCATAATTCAGATCTCCCGTGACATGCCGTTCCGCCCATCCTCTTACCAAGGTGCTACCCCTCCGTACACCTCCAGACACACACACACACACACACACACACACACACACACGCGCGCGCGCGCACGCAGTGAAGCTTACGGCAGGAACACACCATCCCTATAAGTAGGTGAGGTGAAGGTATTGACACGTTAACATTACAGGCACTTACAGGCTAACATTACATTACATTACATTACAGGTGAGGTGAGGTGAGGTGAGGTGACGGTATTGACACGCTAACATTACAGGTACTTACAGGTTAACGTTACATTACATTACACTGCATTGCATTACAGGTGAGGTGAGGTGGGGTGAGGTGAAGGTGAAGTGCTTCTTACATGCTAACATTACACTACATTTTTATTTACAGACTAACATTACATTACATGACATTACTTTTAATTAATGTTAGTCTGCATTACATACTACAGATATTTACATACATATACATTGCCTCACATAACATACACATACATTACATTACAGTACATTACATTACATACATATATATTACATACATACGTTCATATACGTTACATTATACATATACATATAACACAGTAATAAATACAACAATAAAGAACCCAACTTAATACCTAACAATAATCCTAATCCTATATAGAGGCAATGTGGAAAACACGGACGAGGGAAGTGATACTTATGCGGTGTCGCAGTGGTGAAATGCTGGGTAATGGTTGATCCCACGGCAGAACCAAGAGGCGTTGTGTTATGGATCTCAACTGCCAATCCAGAAAACCAAGAGCTGGCTCAACTCCTATACTATCTATAAGGTCCTCTATCAAGGGCAATGGGTAGGAGTCTGGCAATAACTTTTAAGATCAGACTGTTGTGAAGGTGTTAAGGAAACAAACACCTCATCCAGGTTGGACATGATTTGGCTGTTTGAGGGGCGTTCTTTAGGTGACGAGAAGAGGAATTCGATGTCGGACTCTTCCTCGGGGGGCACAGGACCAGACTCCTTTCTTATCAGACATACAGGTACAGCGCGAGACAAGTCGTCCTCTGGTTCTCTGGAGTGGTAAGGTTTCATTAGATTAATATGAACAAGTTGGGAATCCTTACGACGGTCAGGAGTGTGGACCACATAATTTAATGGGCTTAGTTTTGAGCCACAACATAAGGTCCCATGAACTTACTGTGAAGAGCATTGCCTGGAGTGGGAGAAAAGTAAAACCTTGTCTCCTGGTTTGAAACTTCTCATGACAGATTTGGGAAGAGAATTCTGTTGCATTTTAGTTTGAGATTTGAGGAAGTTTGATTTAGCAAAAGATCTGACTTCACTGATTTTATTCTTAAGGTTACTGATGTAGTCAGACACACTGGGGCTTGAAGGAGTATTTTGAGTAAACCATTGATCCTTTAATATTTTGAGAGGCCCCCTGATCTGTCTACCATAGAGTAATTCAAAGGGAGTAACCTAAAGAATCTTGAGATTCTCTTAAAGCGAAGAGAAGGAAAGAAATACTTTCATCCCAGTCTCCTTGATGCTCCAAGCAATACTTCTTCAGCATGGATTTTAATGTTTGGTGAAACCGCTCCAGACAGCCTTGGGATTGGGGGTGGTAAGCCGAGGAGGTAACATGGTCGATGTTTAGCTCATTCACTATCTGTTGGAAAAAATGGCTAGTGAAATTGCTACCCTTGTCAGACTGAATTTGTTTTGGAATTCCTACCGAGGTGAAAAAATGTATTAGATGTTTTACAATGGTCTTTGATGTGATGTTCTTAAGAGGGAATGCTTCAGGGTACCTGGTAGTGGGATCCATGAGGGTTAACAAATACTGATTCCCTCGTTTGGTTTTGGGTAAGGGCCCTACGCAGTCTAGTATGATCTTTTCGAAGGGCTCCGTCTGAACTGGAATAGGCGTCAGAGGAGCTGGCACAAGGCGTTCGTTAGGCTTACCCACAACCTGACATATATGACATGTTTTACATAGAGTGACACATCCTTTTCATTCCTGGCCAAAAGAAATGTTGAAGAGCCTTCTTGTAGGTTTTTTGGATGCCTAGATGACCTGACAATCCATCATGAGCTAGTTCTATAATGGCTGGTCTTACAGACAAGGGATGACAACTTGATGGGTTTCTGACCAGGTGTCTAGTTGTTTCAGTTCAGGTGGTCTGTAGGCACGCATGAGGACTCCTTCCTGATAATAAAACAAGGCAATTTAGACATATCCTTTGTCTCACTGGCCACATGTCTGATCTTAGCCAAAGTGAGATCCTGTTCCTGAGCATTAATCAAATTCTCCTTTGAAATGATGTCATTATACAAATTGTCAGTAGAGGCAATCATTGGTGGAGGAGGTGATGAAAGGGCAGGGACTTGGACTGAGACCTGGTGACTGCACACACTGGGAAGAAGTGAGGGGATGTTTCGTCCAGGATCTTAGTGGGACTTTCTGTTAAGGGAGAATCAAGAACAATTAAGTTTGGAACAGCCAAGTTACCCGCAAGATCATTACCCAGTACAAGATGTACCCCGGTACTGGCAGTTCACCAGGTTTAATGGCTACCTCAACCTCTCCTGAAATGAACGGGCACTGTAAGCTAATATTAGCCAAGGGATAGGAGAGCTGTGATTCGAGACCTGTAAGGATCACCTTCTCCCAGTGAAAGCCTGTTTGATGTTAGGGATGACATCTTCCCTTAAGATGGATTGGGCAGCACCTGTATCACGCAGAACCTTGATATTTATTGCCTTGTCTTTACCATCAGTCAGGACACTTTACCTTGATACATGTACGGGTCATAAAGTTCTAGAGGAGAGTTGACAGGGTTAGCTAGGGCCACTGGTTTCTTGTTCTCAAATGTGTTAGGTCTAGGGGCCACAAAAGAAAATTGACGTTGAGAACCCTTGCAATGTGGGTGTCTACATTTCTGGATCGTGTGTCCTGGCTTCTTACAGTATGTACACCAGGGGGAATTATATGCATTTGGCGAGAATCCGGTTGGCTTACCACCTGCGCCCCAAAACCTTCCCCAAAGGAGGACCTAACATTAGACAGTGAACCACGACCTCTACTACCCAGGGATCCCATCAACAAAGCAAACGCATCAGCCACTTTAGCGGCAGACATAAGATCACTCTCCCCGTTCTTCCACATGCCTCAGAATATTAAATGGTAACTTGTTCTTCCATTCTTCCAGGACCATTAGATTGAGCAACTCCGAAAAGGTGGTAATGTTAAGGGCGGCTAACCATTTCTTAAATTGTCTTAGTTTCTCACTAGCGAATTCAACATAGGTGTGAGACTCTGGTTTCACATACTTTCGAAACTGCTGTCGGTATCCATCAGAAGTGATAGAGTAGGCGTCTAGAATGTTACCTTTGATCTCTTCATATTCTACCTCATCACTAAGGCCGTTGTATACCCTATAAGCTTTTCCTACTAGCTTAGGGACAAGGAGAGACACCCACTGATCCTGGGGCCATTTATTCCTATGAGCAATGCTCTCAAAAGCGCGAAATGACCCGTCAACATCAGATTCATCAAAAGGGGGAACTAGCGGAGCAGCTGTAGCAGGATTAAAGCTTGCTAACTGTTTCTTTATATCTATTTCTTCCCCTCTAAACTTAGCGTCATTTCGTAGGGTTAACTCCTGAATTTCTAACTCTTTCTCCTGCCTTTTAAGTTGTAACTGAAATTCTCTTTCTTCCTTTTCTGCCTGTAGTTGCATTTGTTTTCCTGCAGCCGGTATTCTAGTCTAAGCTTCTCAATTTCCCATTGACTTATCCTACTCTTATCCTGTTCTTCCTGGGGACTGTGTATTATAGTCCTCGTAGAGGCTGACATGGGAGTTAACTCTTCTATGGCATTTCCTAGCAACTGACCTTCTTGCACTAGATGTTCAACAACTACATTCTTAATGACCTCTTTAGTCATCTGAGACGTGATGGGAACATCAAAATGTTTAGCGATGGCTTTCCATTGGTCCTTCTTTATATTAGCATATTTAAGTTGTTCCAGAGAAGGGTCGGCACAAAATCTTTAACGTTAAACTGAGCGGAAGCCATATTAAATAGATGTTAAACCACAACAAAAAAAATGATAAGCGAATTACTTAAGTGAGGAACTTGGCAGAGTGATAATAAAGGCAACCTTGAAATTACCTAGATTATACTTAAGTAAACACTTATGAGTACAATCACTAATGAGGGGTAAACTAGAGAGTTACGGCATTAAGAGGATCCGGATTACTCTAGTTACGAGACTTGAGTGAGGAGCGAATTGTACTGAGACTTGTTATTGATAAGGAGGCGGATTAGTCTGAGAGACTAGTTAAAATGGCCGATTCTAACTAGCGAGAAAAATGATCCGCGAAGTGAGGGCATTGAGGGTTCGCATGAACATATGATGATCCCAACACTTGGATAACACTTATTACACACCTGCCTATGTGCAAAACTAGAGATAAGTGCTATCGGTGAACACGCCTTTCTACCTGGTTTCCTGCTCTACCACTGCTATGCGATACCAATGAAAGTCACGAAGCACGTTTAACCCAAAAGGAGCCACTTGAACGCACAAAGGTAAATTTAAACCACACGCAGAGTAAGTCACAGAAAAAAAACACATCAGAGTCACAACACCACAGAAACACAAGCAATCACAGAAAAAAAAAGTCACTGGAAAAATGGAACACTGAACATGGGTTATAATAGTCCTGTCACGGTCGCCAATTGTTACGTTCACCGGTTAAACTGGTAAGATTGGCATCGGAGAGCCGGTGAACAATAACAATAAAAAAACACTGCAACACACACACACACACACACACACACACACACACACACACACACACACACACACACACACACACACACACACACACACACACACACACACACACACACACACACACACACACACACACACACACACACACACACACACACACACACACACACACACACACACACACACACACACACACACACACACACACACACACACACACACACACACACACACACACACACACACACACACACACACACACACACACACACACACACACACACACACACACACACACACACACACACACACACACACACACACACACACACACACACACACACACACACACACACACACACACACACACACACACACACACACACACACACACACACACACACACACACACACACACACACACACACACACACACACACACACACACACACACACACACACACACACACACACACACACACACACACACACACACACACACACACACACACACACACACACACACACACACACACACACACACACACACACACACACACACACACACACACACACACACACACACACACACACACACACACACACACACACACACACACACACACACACACACACACACACACACACACACACACACACACACACACACACACACACACACACACACACACACACACACACACACACACACACACACACACACACACACACACACACACACACACACACACACACACACACACACACACACACACACACACACACACACACACACACACACACACACACACACACACACACACACACACACACACACACACACACACACACACACACACACACACACACACACACACACACACACACACACACACACACACACACACACACACACACACACACACACACACACACACACACACACACACACACACACACACACACACACACACACACACACACACACACACACACACACACACACACACACACACACACACACACACACGCGTACGTGGGGACCAGGGTAATTCAGATCTCCGTGACATGCTAACATGTGCCATCCTCTTACCAAGGTGCTACCCTCCGTACTTGTGACCCCAGACACACACACACACACACACGCGTACGTGGGGACCAGGGTAATTCAGATCTCTTGTGACATCCTCTTACCAAGGTGCTACCCCTCCGTACACCCCCAGACACACACACACACGCGTACGTGGGGACCAGGGTAATTCAGATCTCTTGTGACATCCTCTTACCAAGGTGCTACCCCTCCGTACACACTGCTGCTGCTGGTCGGTCTTCTTCTTCTTCTTCTTCTTGGTGGTTTTGGTCTTCTGCTGCTGCTGCTGCCGATCCTCTTCTTCTGCGGGTAGTGATCCTCTTCTTCTTCTTCTTCTGCTACTGCTGGTCCTCTTCTTCTTCCTTTGCTGCTGCTGGTGTACCCTCCTCCTTATTGCGGTCACTACGTGGACTACCAGATACTGATTCTCTCCTATCCTATCCTGTCCTGTCCTAACCTAACCTAGCTAAGTGTTAACCTACTTGAGTGAGTCAGTATGGCAGTTCTTGTAG
>NW_025541478.1:90000-100000 GCF_017591435.1 Portunus trituberculatus | reverse complement strand
CCTCCCGTCACACACCTACTTCTACCACTACACACCTACCTCTACACATCTGCTCTGCCACCACACACCTACTACGTTACCACCAGACACTTGCACTGTCTTCTAACATAACCTAACCTGAACTAACCTAACCTAAGAACAAACTAACCTGAAGTAACCTGATTTGAACTAACCTAACCTAACTTAACCCTAACCTAAAGTAAGCCATCACCACGCACCTGCTCACCACAATGTCCAGCTGGAGAATCTGTACACGTGGCTACTGAGGTAGTTTTGGTGCAGACCTTTCCCGCTGAACGAACACCGACACCAGCGTAACACTATTACATAATAACTCATTGTTACTCTCAGCTGTGTTTGTCACTCTTATTTTGTGACGCAGAAACCAAGGCAAGGACTGGTGCATGTTGGGTGACAGCACACACACACACACACACACACACACACACACACACACACACACACACACACACACACACACACACACACACACACACACACACACACACACACACACACACACACACACACACACACACACACACACACACACACACACACACACACACACACACACACACACACACACACACACACACACACACACACACACACACACACACACACACACACACACACACACACACACACACACACACACACACACACACACACACACACACACACACACACACACACACACACACACACACACACACACACACACACACACACACACACACACACACACACACACGGCCCGGTAGCTCAGTGGTTAGAGCGCTGGCCTCACAAGCCAGAGGACCAGGGTTCGATTCCCCGGCCGGCTGGAGATATTTGGGTGTCTCCTTTCACGTGTAGCCCCTGTTCACCTAGCAGTGAGTAGGTACGGGATGTAAATCGAGGAGTTGTGACCTTGTTGTCCCGGTGTGTGGTGTGTGCCTGGTCTCAGGCCTATCCGAAGATCGGAAACAATGAGCTCTGAGCTCGTTCCGTAGGGTAACGTCTGGCTGTCTCGTCAGAGACTGCAGCAGATCAAACAGTGAATTACACACACACACACACACACACACACACACACACACACACACACACACACACACACACAGCGCGTAGTGTAGTGGTTAGCACGCTCGACTCACACTCGAGAGGGTCCGGGTTCGAGTCCCGGAGGCGGCGAGGCAAATGGGCAAGTCTCTTAATGTGTGGCCCCTGTTCACCTAGCAGTAAATAGGTACGGGATGTAACTCGAGGGGTTGTGGCCTCGCTTTCCCGGTGTGTGGAGTGTGTTGTGGTCTCAGTCCTACCCGAAGATCGGTCTATGAACTCTGAGCTCGCTCCATAATGGAGAAGACTGGCTGGGTGACCAGTAGACGACCGAGGTGAATTAGACGACCACACACACACACACACACACACACACACACACACACACACACACACACACACACACACACACACACACACACACACACACATGGTTAGGTTAAGCATTTCATTGTTTTAATGTCCCCCTTGTACATTTTCAGTGTAAATTTTTGTTGCACTGCCAAATTAATAAACCGTATATTATTATTATTATTATTATTATTATTATTATTATTATTAACATATTATAGTAACCAGATCCATCGTTGCTTAACCTCAGTGATGTAGCGAGAAACGGCATTTAGTGAACACGTTGCGGTCGTTGGCATCACCTCGAGACAAGGGACTTTGGTTAATTTAGCCCCGAGGTACTACATACGTATACCCGCACCACATTGACGGAAAAACGCCACAGGTATTAGCGGGGCTGGAGCGCTGGTGGTGTTGACTGCCGCTTGAAAACCCCTTGAGTGCCGCTCGGATCACCGCTGCTCCTTTACAGGCACCTCATGAGGGCTGAACAAGGGTATAAATGAGGTACATTTGTCTTATGATTTAACCCCGTCAGTACCAGGACGTGTTTTTATATTCATTCTGTGTACTATTTGGCGACTTTATACAGCTTCACAAACTTATGTGGGGATATAAGTAGTGAAATCTCTGGTCATTGATCTTTTCACCTTCCTAAATAAAATTGTCTAATTACACCAAAATTCATGATAAAAATGCGTTCCAGTAATGAAAGGGTTAAGGTAGAAAAGGGTAGAATTGACGCCTGAAATGAGTGGATCAAGGCAGGAAAATGATAGATTTGTATCGTCTGGAAAGGCTAGAAAAGAGTAACAGTATTTCATCACTACAAATGCCACTTTTCTTCTTATTTCCTCTCTCTTCTTCTGAGAGTGGCACTTCACGCTCCCGCCGCCCGCCTTCCCTCACTCTCCTGCTGGGAACCGTGTAAGCTGCTTCTGCCAACTCTCTCTCTCTCTCTCTCTCTCTCTCTCTCTCTCTCTCTCTCTCTCTCTCTCTCTCTCTCTCTCTCTCTCTCTCTCTCTCTCTCTCTCTCTCTCTCTCTCTCTCTCTCTCTCTCTCTCTCTCTCTCTCTCTCTCTCTCTCTCTCTCTCTCTCTCTCTCTCTCCTGATCATTTTATAGATATATCTAATCTTAATGTTTTAGATGTGATAATGGACGTGGTGCTGGTGCATGTATTTATGTAAAGGACACACTGAAATCTAATGTACTATCTCACGATATAATTAGACTAGCGGGTATCGAGGATGTGTGGGTGATTGTGCAGTGCCGCAAACTGCCTTCCATTATGATCGGCTGTATGTACAGGCACCCTAAGGCGTTAGCTGTGTCTTATGAGTACATAGAAAATATCTTTATGCTTTTAAGTGACAGAAAATATCTTTATGCTTTTAAAGTCCATATCCTTGACGCCCATCTTCATGAATTTAAGGAAGACATTGGAGAGTACTCCGAGGAGCAGGGCGAGCGCTTCCACCAGGATATATTGGACTTTGAACGCCGCTACCAAGGGTCTTATAATGAAAACATGATGGAACACTACATTTGTGGGCTGATTCGTGAAGGTAATCTACAGTATAAGCGTAAATCTAGAAGAACTACTCATTTCTAATGTGTCTATTGTCTCACTGGTGTAATTCTAGAATAAATAAATGCTATTATTGCATTATATGTCGTTTTGTATCTACTTTGTTCAATTCAAACTTCAAATTTGCCACTTTGTCCCTATGAGAATGGGTAAATTTAAAAAATGTCATCCTGGACACAAAAGCAAAATTAGAAAAGAATATAAGTATTTTTTCATGTTTTCTACACATAAGCAAATAAGAAATAAGTTTCAACTCAAGGACAAAAGCTTTGTTACACGGTGTTATCTCCCACTTCGCCACTCGTTGCTGATTCACATATGCTGTCCATGCATATGTGCCTCCTCACTCTCATGCCTCCTCTTTCTCAATTGCCTGCATACCCTATTTAGACTTTTCTCTCTCGTGGCATCCTTAATCTCATCATCCCACCACGGCTTACATGCACGCTTTCTGGTACTCGTTCTCACATACCCTATCTGGCTGGCTGCTGCATTATTTACATTCTCAACAAACCTATCATTCATCTCATCCACAGCATTCAAACGTTCATCCTCCCAGCTTCGCTTACTCAAGTCTACCTGGAAATTCTTCCATCCTACATCCCTCAACCTCCACTTTCTCCTCTTAGTGTTTGCACTCTTTCCTTCTCTTCCATACAACTTACATTCCAGCACCAGCATGTTATGGTCCAAGACAATGTCAATCCTTCCATCTTCATCGATCCACATGCGGTCCACAATCTCACGCATTCTCCCATTCACTAGCATATAGTCAATCGCAGACCCCTATTTCTAGCACACCACGTCACTCGTCCTTCTGCCAGGGTCTCATTTAGGTTCTCCAGCTCCATCTCATTCACAAACTCACCAAGCATCTCGCCATTCCTATTCATTTGTTAACCTAAAACACCTACATGAGCATTCATATATCCTATAACAATCACTTTCTCCCTAGCATGCTCTCTCACAATCTTCTTCAACACACCATACTTCCTGCTATTGTCCCTGACTGCTCTATCACCTTCCACTGTCATGTACACTACCACTTCCACTAACCTCTCATCTCTACCACACTCATTCATATACTCCACTCGGGCCGCTAACACATCCTCACTTTCCACACTGTCTCCTACATCAAGTTCTTCCACTCTCAGGTTCCTCACTTTTCTGTGGAGCAGTGCTACGCCCTCTCCTAACCTTTCCTGTTTTCTGCCTCCCTTTCCTATCATCACATATTCGTCCCCTTCCATTTGCACTGCATCCCTCAAGTGCGTCTCAGTTATTCCTACCATATCTAGGTTCCACTCATTCAGCTCCTTACATACATCCTCGAGTTTTCCAATGCCCCATCCTCTCACATTCATACAGCCTTATTTCATACATGATCTCGCCTGTTGGGTGTCTTCTCTTCTTTATTCCGGTACATTCTTCTCCTTCATTCAAGCGACTCCGGAGCGATCCTGAGCCATCTGTAGCATCAAGATCAAGATCAAGATAAAGAATGCAGGAGTAAGAGTGGGGAATGATAAGATAGGGGAGCTCCTTTATGCAGATGACGTAGTGGTCATGAGTGAGTCAGCAGTTGAGTTGCAGAGTATGTTGGATGTTGTGGATGGATATAGGAGAGACTTTGGAGTTAGGGTTAGTAGTGAAAAAGTAAGGTGATGATAGTGAATAGGTGTGAGGATGAAAAATGCAGTATGGAGAATTGGAGAGAATGAGTTGAATCAGGCACGAGAATATAAGTACTTGGGGGTGTGGGTGAGTCCAAGTGGGTGTGAAAAGACAAAGAATGAGAAGACAGATTTAGTGAATCAGTGGGTATAACGATTGGGGAGTGCAGACAGAACATGAACAAGTAAATATGATGTGCTGAGACAAATGTGGAAGAGTGTGGCTGTGCCCAGTATAATGTATGGTATAGATGTGATGCCATGGAATAAAAGTGAAATTGACAAGCTAGAAGTAGGGGAGAATAGAATAGAATAGGTAGAGTGGCACTGAACGCACCGAGGTACACAGCAGTAGAAGCTCTGAGAAGTGAAATGGGATGGAGCACTTTTAGGAAAGACTAGTAAAAGCTACTCTTAGGTACAAGGGAAGATTGGAAAGAATGGACGATGAAAGAATAGTGAGAAAGGTGTACCTGTGGAATGAAAGTGGGAGCCAGTGGAGGAAGAGGTGCATGAGAATGACAGAGAGGAGTGGATTACAAGTTGTATGGGAGATGAGAATGGCTGGGAGGAATCAGAATGAGCGTGAATGGATCGTGACAAAAGGAGGCAGAGTAGGAACTGAATGGGATGCGAGGAAATGGAAGAGTGAGATAGACAGAGAGGTGAAGTGGGTGGGACTGAATATATGGAAGAATGAGATGGAATTAAAGAGTACTCTGGAATGGTACAAGGAAAAGGAAGCCTCGATGTATGAAAAGTGGTATGATGGCAGCCTGGGTGGTGATCTTCTCTTCCAAGGTAGGGCACAGTGTATGGATGTGAGTGAAAGAAACTACAGGTGGTCTGAGTCCCGCAGCAAAGTGTGCCAGATGTGTGACACAGGGCAGGACGAGACGGCGGAGCATGTTATGCTGGAGTGTGAGAAGTATGAGAGAGACAGGCATGAGATGATGCAAGTGATTTTGACTGAATTAGGGCATAATAGGATGAAAGAGTGGAGAAGACAGTAAGGGAATGGATGGTGCTGCTGCTGGGACTGTGTAAACTGTAAAGGAACGAGTGCAAGGATGATTGAGGATGTGAAGGAGATTGATTGATTGATACATTTATTGTTTCATTAATAATGAAATACAACAAAGGAGGAGAATGGACCTTGCCACCCACCCCCTGGGCAAAGATTTAAGGTTAAAGTATCAAAATATATAAATAGACAGTATACATAACAAGAATACAAGTACTTAAATAGATAAATACTGATATTGCACACCTTATTGCATAAACATCCTACAGTCCTTAGAGCAAACTGAGGATACTCCTTGAGTGTATCCCTAAGAGTGGCTGGGTGTAAGAGATGGTCAATGAGGCTATACAAATCATGATGACCTTGTGGCCTAAATTTAGCAATGAGAGGACATTCCATGATATAGTGACGCAGAGTGTATCCCCTTGGTGCAGCACACAGCACACAGCACACACCAGAAGCACTGACTTCCCAAAAGTATTTATAGCCTAATCTGAGCCTCATTGCCAACCTGTCGGATGATGCAGTGTGTCTCCCGTAAGGGTAAGCACAGCTGTGGAAGACACGTGCATAGTGAAGACTACTGCCACTGCCTCTATCGCAAAGAAGCTCTAACTAATCACTAATGTTGCTATGTACAAAGTCCTTAATGCTACTCTTAACATAGCCTAGAGTGTACTCAGTGCCAGGGTCCACTATGTCGTCTTGAAGGGCACATTGAGCAAGGCGGTCTGCCTTTTAATTTAGCGGGACACACACAAAATGATAAAGTTGATGAAAACAAGCCAATATAGAGAACCAAATAAAAGTAACAAAAAACGTGTTATTTTAGTAGTTTTCAGCTTTTTTTCACCAAAACACAGAAAAGCAGACAAAACGCATTACACACCATGTATTTAAGGAACTGAAATATGTAAAAAAATGGGTTATTATGGTGTTTTCTAGCATTTTATGCACCAAAACTCAGAAAAGCAGTCAAAATAAATATATACACTATACTTGTTAAAACTTCTTATTTATGTGTTTTGAAGGTGTTTTCTGAAAAAAAATAATTGTATATTCAAGCCATTTTACGTTGTTATGCTTCAAGCCGATAAAATTGCTGAAAAAATAAAATATAGAGAAATAAAAGTAACAAAAACGTGTTAAACGAAATAAAAGCTTTAACCAAAAAACAGTGTTATTTTAGTAGTTTTAGCTTTTGTGCACCAAAACACAGAAATACAGGCAAAACGCATGTTTACTCACCATTTGTTTAAGTAATTGAAATATGCAAAAACGGATTATTTTGGTGTTTTCTAGCATTTTAAGCAAAACTAAAAATGCAGGCAAAAGAGAATGTGCACCATAAGTGTTGAAAAGTCTTATTTTTATGTTTTTAAGGTGTTTTATGGAAAAAATAACTATCTCGATTGAAAACTTTGTATATTGAATTCATTTTACATTATTACACTTAAAACGAAAAAATAATGAAAAATAAGGCAAAATAGAGAAAAGAAATAAAATAATAAAAACGTGTTATTTTAGTGGTTTTCTGCTTTTATGCACCAAAACACAGATATGTAGGAAAACACTATTTGATTAAGGATCTGAAATATGTAAGAAAATGGGTTATTTTTCTGGTTTACTTCATCTTAGGTACCAAAATACAAAAAGCAGTCAAAACAAGTATATTCAGTAAACTTGTTAAAACGTCCTATTTATGTGTTTTGAAGGTGTTTTGTGAAAAAAAACTATCTCGAGTGAAAATTTTGTATATTCATGTCATCTTACCTTGTTATGCTTCAAAACAATAAAACTGATGAAAACAAACCAATATAGAGAAACGAAATAAAAGTAACAAAAACGTATTATTTTAGTAATTTTCAGCTTGTTTTGCACCAAAACACAGAAATGCAGACAAAACGCGTATATACACACTATATGTTTAAAGAACTGAAATATGTTAAAGTATGGATTATTTTGGTGGTTTACAGCGTTTTACTTACCAAAACTTAGAAAAGCAGTCAAAATAAGTATATACACCAAAACTTGTTAAAACGTCTTATTTATGTATTTTCAAGGTGTTTTCTGAAAAGAAGAACTATCTCGATTGAAAATTTTGTATATTCGAGTCATTTTACATTGCTCTGCTTCAAAACGATAAAACTGGTGAAAACAACCCAATATAGAAAAACGAAATAAAAGTAACAAAAACTTGTTATTTTAGTAGCTTTCAGCTATTTTGCACCAAAACACAGAAATGTATGCAAAGTGCTTGATTACACGCCATTTATTTAAGGAACTGAAATGCGTAAAAAATGGGTTATTTTGGTGTTTACCAGCATTCTATAAACCAACACTCAGTAATGCAGACCAAACAAGTATATACACCAAACTTGTTAGAACGTCTTATTTGTGTGTTTTAAAGGTGTTTTAAAAAAAAAAAAAAAAAAAAAAAAACTATCTTGATTGAAAATTTTGTATATTCAAGTCATTTTACATTGTTATGCTTCAAAACGATAAATTTGATGAAAACAACCCAATATAGAGAAACGAAATAAAAGAAAAAACAAACGTGTTATTTTAGTAGTTTTCAGCTTTTCTTGCAATAAAACACAGAAATGCAGGCAAAACGCATGATTACACTCCATTTGTTTAAGGAATTAAAATATTGAAAAAATAGGTTATTTTGGTGTTTTCCCGTATTTTATGAACCAGAACTTACAAATGAAGGCAAAACACATATACACCATATTTGTTAACACGTCTTATTTATGTGTTTTTAAGGTGTTTTATGATAAAAGTTTCTATCTCGATTGAAAATTTATATATTGAAGTCATTTTACATTGGTACACTTTAAAACGAGAAAAATGATGAAAATAAGCCAAAAGAGAGAAACGAAATGAAAGAAAAAAAAAAACGTGTTATTTTAGTGGTTTTCTGCGTTTTATGCACTAAAACAGAGAAATGCAGGGAAAACGCGTATATACACACTATTTGTTTAAAGAACTGAAATATGTAAAATGAAAAAAAAAAAGAGTTAGTTTGGTTGTTTACTGCATTTTAAATACCAAAACTTATTAAAGCAGTCAAAACAAGTATATAAACCAAACTTGTTAAAGTATATTATTTATGTGTTGTGAAGAATTTTCTGAAAAAAATATAGAAATTTATATATATATATAAATCTTTATAGATTAGTTTACTTGAAAACGATAAAACTGATGAAAACATTCCAAAATAGGGAAACGAAATAAAAGTAACAAAAACTTGCTATTTTAGTAGTTCTCAGGTTTTTTGCACCAAAACACAGAAATGCAGTCAAAACGCTTCATTACTCACCATGATATGTTTAAGGAACTGAAATATGTAAAAAATTGGGTTATTTTGGTGTTTTCCAGTATTTTTTCACCAAAATTAAGAAAAGCAATTAAAACAAGTGTATACACAATATTTGAAAAAAAGGTCTTATTTATGTTTTTAATGGGTTTTATGAAAAAAAATATCTCGATTGAAAATTATGTATATTGAAGTCATTTTACATTGTTATGCTAGAAAACGATAAAATTGATGAAAACAACCCAATATAGAGAAACAATAATAAATCAAAGTAACAAAAACTGTTATTTTAGTAGTTTTCCGATTTTTTTGCACCAAAACACAAAAATGCTGGCAATACATTAGATTAGACACCATTGTTTAAAGAACTGAAATACTGTTAAAATTGAATTATTTTGGTGTTCTTCAGCATTGTATGCACCAAAACTTAGAAATGCAGGCAAAACAAGTATATACACCATACCTGTTAAAGCGTCTTATTTATATGTTTTTAAGGTGTTTTATGAAAAAGAACTATCTCGATTTAAAACTTTGTATATTAATGTCATTTTACAGTGTTACAATTTAAAACGAGGAAATAGAGAAACGAAATGAAAGTAAAAGAACGTGTTAGTTTTGTGGTTTTCTGCTTTTTACGCACCAAGACAAAGAAATGCAGGCAAAACGCGTATATACACACTATTATGTTAAAAAAAAAAAAAGATGGGTTATTCTGGTGGTTTACTGCATTTAAGGTACCAAAAGTATATACACCAAACTTGTTAAAACGTCTTATCTATATGTTTTGAAGTTGTTTTCTGAAAAGAGAAAAAAAAAACTATTTCCATTGAAAATTTTGTATATTCAAGTCTTTTTACATTGTTATGCTTTAAAACGATAAAACTGATGAAAACAAGCCAATATAGAGATACGAAATTAAAGTAACAAAAAACGTATCATTTTTAGTAGTTTTCAGCTCTTTTTGCACCAAAACACAGAGATGCAAGCAAAACGC
>NW_025541478.1:55000-85000 GCF_017591435.1 Portunus trituberculatus | reverse complement strand
AGTTCAGAAACATGGTTAAAGAAAAATACAAAAGTACTGGAAAAACAATATAATAGACTAGTGAAATGTCTGCTTGGTGTTAGGAAAAACACGAGCATGAATCTCTGTATGATAGAGGCAGATATCCCTCCTGTACAACATCTCATTGAAAAGAAAAGATATAAGTTTATTACAAGAAAGCATGGAAACATAGATATGGAACAATCGTACCACTTTGTATATAACCTTTGTAGAGAAGCAAACACACCTGGTTTTCGTTTCATAGAAAGATCCCTTTTGTGGAACAGTAATGAAAATCCATTAAATAACATTGAGACCTATGTTCGGGAAAGAGCGGCAGGTGCAACGAAGTTAATAACATATACCACAGAACTGAACCCCTCAATGACAGTGCATCAAGTGTATCGGACAATGAAATTCATCCCTGACTATAAACGTGAATCTTTCACTAGATTTAGACTCATGTCCCACAGTCTTAGGATAGAGGTAGGGAGGTGGAGCCGCACACCAACAGATCAACGTGTGTGTCAATGTGATGGACAACAGGTACAGACAGAACAGCATGTGATGATACACTGTCCACTTTCTGCCCAATATCGTGTACAATTCCCTATGTTAACCTTTACAAGTATCACTGATCTACTCAGTGAAAATGTTTATATAGGTGAACTATGTGACTATGTATTTAAAGTGTTTAATTTGTATACATGAACCTTAATGTATATGAAATATGTAACCTCTTTTTACATAAACAGAAAATCGCCCCTTACAAGATTATTGAAAATATTTTTAATTTTGGACAAAATGTAAGTTTAAATATTTGTTCTTTGTTCTTTGTTCATGTAATTTTGTTTTGTCAATAAATCAACTAACTAACTAACTGTGTGTGTGTGTGTCATGCTGCCACACTCACGCTGCACGCACGCACTCATTGACACCATCCAGGAAATTGGTTTGCCCAGGAATCACACCACGGCAAGGATTTTCTTTTTTGGACATTCGTCAAAAGCGGGGCAACACAGCAACAATCTGTGTGACGGCGCGGCTCAGGCTGTCCCGTCAGCGTGCCTTGTGGAGTGACGTTTGTCCCGCCCCAGGTCTGGGTGCCGCTGGGGGAGGAGAAGGCGCACTGCCTCCTTCGCCTTCCCTAGGAAGGACAAAAAGGAGAGCTTACCTCCGAGTCCTGCCCAGCTGGCCACAGTGCCCCTGGATGCTGAAGAGGGACGGCCAGACCCCCGTCATGGCGCGCTGCGTGCCGGTGGGATGTCCATCCTCAGGTGGCGCTGGCCGCCCTCCTGCAGGTGCTGACATGCACCACGACATGCCCCAAGACTATGCCTTACTTGGAGGCACAGTGAAGGGCCCTGAGGGAAGCGGCACGCCTTCACCGCCCTGCTCTGCCATGGCGGGCGTCTCCGTGAGAGTAGCAGCGACCACCCCTGCCAACGACGCCACGACGCCAGGCAGGGCAGACCTGTGAAGGCCGTAGAAGAGGTCAGACAAAGGTTACCTTGGGTCATTAGTGTGGCCTGAAGTCATGAGCCACCTCAGCGATCTGGGTCACCTCCTGCCACAGGCTGTGCACATGGTCGCCGAGGGGCCTCTGTCTACCACAGACTGCTGCGCTTCCCTTTGTTTCTCCTCCACATTAGGAGGTTCTTCATGACGGAGAATGGGAGAACAGGCTGTTTCATGTCCCTCGCCATCATTCCCATGGATGAGTGTTCTCCACCTCCTCCTCCTCTTCACTACTCGGCACTTCTCAGCGAGACGCGATGCCAAACACTGAGCTGCACTCGGCCACTCACGCCCTGGCGATGCCGTCACGCGGACCTGCATAGCTGAGGAGGAGGCCGCGGCAAGCACTCCTGCAGAGAAATGATGGGGATGGACATGGAATGTGTTCCCTTCCTCCATAACGACAAACCCCTTAATTGTGTAGAGGTCAAACTCCGGGATGCCCAGCAGACCGTGCGGGGACGTGGCCACCGGCCGCCAGCCAAGGTAAAGAGTATTATCTTTAGTCTTTACCTTGGCGCCAGCTGTCTCCTGGAAAGTGTGGCCTAGATCAGGTGGGTAGAGGCACGGCCTCACTCTGGCGGTGTTGTGCGGGTGTGTTGAGGGCAGGGCGGCATCGGTCAGCCATACTATCTAGATCGTGGGACAGCCAAGTGTCCAACTCCCGGCGCGGCAAAAATGCAGCAAGACGTTTGGACTCAGCACTCAGCGTTGCTTCTCGCAGCCTTCACTTTTGGAGACGCGTGAGCAGGACTGACCCCAAACCACCGCTGAGGCGCTGCCGTGTGTTGTGTTGTGTTGTGTGAAATGTTGCAGAGAAGGTTACACCGACGGCGTCGCCCGCGCCGTTCACTCCGTTCACTGTACTATTGAAAGACGTCGGGCGTCCTGTCAAGCCTGTGCACATCACCTCACCATCAACATAGCCAGCCTTCCCCGCATCTCCGCGCATGGCGCCACCAAATACACACACCGTCCATATTCCCTCAGCAGCAGCAGCAGCATCCGCTGTCGCCGCTTCCACCGCCGCAGCAGCAGCAGCAGGAGCAGCAGCAGCAGCAGTAGCAGCGGCACCAGCAACGTGCTGCCCTTCCCCTGCCTGCTGGCCGAGGCAGCAGCAGCAGCAAGAGTAGCAGCAGCAGCAACAACAAAAAGAACAACAACAACAACCGCAACCGCCGTAGAAGCAGCAGCCGCAGCAGCGTGCTACCGTGCCCCTGCATGCTGGCTGAGCCAGCAGCAGAAGCAGAAGCAACGTGGTATCCTGCCCTTGCCTGATGGCTGAAGCAGCAACAGCAACATCAGCAGCAGCAGCAGCAGCAGAGTGCAATCCTGCCCCTGCCTGCTGGCTGAGGCAGCAGCAGAAGCAGCAGTAACGTGATACCCTGCCCTTGTCTGCTGGCTGAAGCAGCAGCAGCAGCAGCTGCAGAGTGCAACCCTGGTCCTGTCTGCTGGCTGAGTGGTGAGTGGCTGCCACGCCTCGCCGGGCATCGCCGTCAGGAAACACATGCACGGTAAGTCACGAAGATCACAAACTGGACACACCTCTAATGTTGCTCTCTTCTTTCTTTTCAGGTTAAGATATATCAATATTCTCTCTCTCTCTCTCTCTCTCTCTCTCTCTCTCTCTCTCTCTCTCTCTCTCTCTCTCTCTCTCTCTCTCTCTGACTAACCATTCATTACAAGGGTACATATATACACGTACAGGTCACAACAATAAAAAAAGTATGGCCAACAAATAAGACACGGCATCCTGTGTGAGCTGTAGGCAAGAGTGGGCACTGTACCCACTGTACACTGTACACTGTACACTGTACACTGTGTTGGTGTTGTGCAGTGACCGCCGCTAACTCAATAAAGTGTGGGAGTGTATCTTTTATGAGAACTTCCATTAGGAAAGAGGAAAAAAAGAAATTAAATGAAACACTTCACAGATAAACATGACACATTAACTTTAAAAAGACCAGCCATTACCAGCTTGACTCAATCCTGCACACACACACACACACACACACACACACACACACACACACACGCTTTATCTTTTGCCTTTTTTTCTTAACTCTATAAACAGGTACAATTTTCTTTACTCATTTATTATATTTCTGTAAGAATTTGTCATATTTTCCTTGTACTGTCTTTCTGTACATAATATTTCTCCACTCAATATCAGCAAAATAGATCCTTAATATTTTTTAAAATCCGCTCTTGCATAATTTAATCTCACTCCTTTATAGTCATTTCTGTAACTTATCTCCTGAATTTGCATCTCTAATGTCACATGATCACTTCTCACCATTGGACAAAGGTGGTGTATGATTGGAGGGGGCTCTGCTTTCTTTGTGAAAACTAGGTCAAGCAACGATGGTTCTTCTTCCCCTCTGTACCTTTATGACTCCTCCACCCACTGTTCCATTGCATTAACCACAGTCAACTGTAACACTTTCTCTTCTGTTCTTCTGTTCCCAGGTATTAGTCTTTGGTGAACTTATGTAACCATATCCTCGCTCGAGCTTTCCTGGAGTGCAGACGTCTCCTTGACCTTTCCTTTCCACTACTACTATTAAAAGATCTGTCTGGCTGCGCCGAGCGAGTTCGGACAACTTTTGTGTGACTACTCTGCCTCTACAAACGGACTCTGCAATGGCCTCCGCGCAGCGTAACACGGTGACTTCAAGCAAGGCTAGAAGGTGCTCCTCTGACCAGCCACGCCAGCCCCAACAAGCACCTTCCCCTGTAGCCGGTGCTGCTCTCGACATCGAAACAAGCGAGGAGGAATTAAACAGCTTGTTAGACTCGCTCTCCCAAGAATCCAAGTCACTTGTTGAAATAATTACAGTGTTACTGACTAAGCAGTTCAAAGCAGAAATCGATATGCTGAAAAACGAACTTTCAAAAAAAGACTCACTAATATCGGACCTAAGTAAGGAAGTGAATGAGCTGAAAATGAAAGTGAAAACTCTGGAATACAACATCGATGTAGTGGACCAGTATGAGCGACGAGATACGGTAATCATCAGTGGCCCCGCTCTACCGGACCAATCAAACCAAGAAAACTCCAAAACTGTCATCCTCAACGTGACAAAAGAACAACTGAAAATAAACCTTCAAGACAGTGACGTAAACACAGCTCACAGAATAGGGTCTGTCGCTTCACAAGGAAAAAGACCAATGATTGTGAAACTATCCAAAGTTTAAGGTGAAACTGACCTGCTAAGAGAACTACTCAATTCATTACTAGCATTGTTATTATCATTGCTGTTATTACTATTATTGTTATTATTATTATTATTATTATTATTATTATTATTATTATTATTATTATTATTATTATTATTATTATTATTATTATTATTATTATTATTATTATTAGTAGTAGTATTATTATTATTATTATTATTATTATTATTATTATTATTATTATTATTATTATTATTATTATTATTATTATTATTATTATTATTATTATTATTATTATTAATATTATTATCATTATTATTAGTATCATTATTATTATTATTATCATTATTATTACCATTATTATTATTATTATAATTATTATTATTGCCATTGTTGTTTTTGTTATTATCATTATCATTATTACTACTAGTAATATTTTCATCATCTTTACAGTTACCGTTGTTGATGTTGTTCTCGTTATAGATGTTGTTGATGTTGATATTGTTGTTGTTGTGTTGTGTTGTGTTGTGTTGACAGCGGTGGCGGTGGTGGTAGTGGTTTTCCTTTACATTCCCGAAAATGAAATGAGAGCAAGATTAATTGAAAATGTGTGTGTAAACAAGATGATGAAACAAGAAATGAATAATCATGTAGATTAATCTTAATAATGAATCAAGATGATGAAACAAGAAATGAATAACAGATAATAATGAATCCTGGTTCTCCCTTCCTCCTCGGTGACCAATATCAGTTCACCTCCAGTCTTGAAAACCTACAGGTCTTCAAGAGTGATTCTCGAGTTAATCATGTAGAAATCTTGTCACTCTGCCTCTAGAACTCACTGGTTCCCTTCCAATGCCAGACCTATCCACTGCTCTCGCATTATTTAACCACCCAAGCCATTCTTAGCATTCTTCTGGTATCGTCACTGTCTAGTCCTTACCGTGATCACCAGTGCCAGGCCTCTCCATTGCTCTCTCAGTAGTTAACCTCGCCACTCAAACCATTCTTAGCATTCTTCTGGTGCCTCACATAACGTCACTGTCTAGTCCTTACCGTGATCACCAGTGCCAGGCCTCTCCATTGCTCTCTCAGTAGTTAACCTCGCCACTCAAACCATTCTTAGCATTCTTCTGGTGCCTCACATAACGTCACTGTCTAGTCCTTACCGTGATCACCAGTGCCAGGCCTCTCCATTGCTCTCTCAGTAGTTAACCTCGCCACTCAAACCATTCTTAGCATTCTTCTGGTGCCTCACATAACGTCACTGTCTAGTCCTTACCGTGATCACCAGTGCCAGGCCTCTCCATTGCTCTCTCAGTAGTTAACCTCGCCACTCAAACCATTCTTAGCATTCTTCTGGTGCCTCACATAACGTCACTGTCAGTCCTTACCGTGATCACCAGTGCCAGGCCTCTCCATTGCTCTCTCACCTCGCCTCCTGGTAAACCACATCTCTGCTCTCTCTCATCTTCCCACTGACCGTCCAAGTGTCTGCCTTTTGACTCATTCTCACCACCGTAAGATATTCTTCGTTTGTATGTACACAAAAAACAACAGCAACAACGAGGGTGTGAGTTCAGCTTTGTGTTCTGTGTGCCACTGATATGAGAGTCCAGTACAAACAATATGAGACGAAGGGGAAAAAAGACTATCCATCTTTTACGGTAGTGACGCTCGGAACGCCCCGCATCGCCCTTGTTTACATCATGATGACTACAGTGTCTCTTTCTCATTCCAACTAAACGTAAGTCTTTTGATTCTGATTGTGTCTTTCATTTATATTGTTCGTACTTGTTATTCTCGTCCTTCCTTTATGAGTTTTCTTGGTACGTCTACAAGTAGGTATAAGTGTGTGGTGTGAGTACGCACAAGTTTAAGCAAGGATTATGATGAGACAAATGAGTAGAAGGTGGTGGAAGCGTAAGAAGACTGGACCGAAGTTGTAGATCATGTAAGTAGAATAAAAGTAAGGAGGGATTTAGTGGGAGAATTGTTGTTGGGCGGTCAGAGGATCAGGACCAACACAGGAGCAGACAGTCGTGACAAAAAATATGTGAGTGGTGACCAGGCAGGATTCGAACCCAGGACTTCTTGATGTGTTGGAACACTCGCTACTGCTTGACCTGCCGGGAAAGATTATCGGTTATCGGGAAATCGGGAAATATGTCTGTTAGCGAGAAAATGTCTATCTGCTATCGGGGAAATTAATCAGTTATCTTGGTCATACATGAACGTATCGCTGTAGTACATCAGTTATCGAGGAAATACATCGCCCATCGAAAAAAAAAATATAGATATCGATTGTCTAGCAAACATATTAGTTACTGAAAGATAAATACATTATCGTGAACTGTATTAGCTTTCCGGAAAATATATTATTAAGAGTATGTGTCGAAGAAATAAGGAGGAAGAAGAACAAGAACAAGAACAAGAACAAGAAGAACAAGAACAAAAATAAGAACACGAAGAACAAGAACAAAAAGAACAAGAAGAGGAAGAAGTATCGGTGAAGTGAACGTATCGGAAGTTGCCGGGACAGTACACGCAGATCATCGCGCACAGCAGTATGTCTGGCCGCTGGTTGCTCGTCATATCTTGTCACCAGAAATGCTAAACAACCAATAGTTTCCGGAAAATTAGCTAAGCCATTTTAACAACTGATCTTACACCTAATCAACTCACTATATTGCATGCCTCATATATGTTAATTCATTGAGCGTAAACAAATGTGAATCTCACCTAAAATAAAGTTTGACAGGGCAAAAGTAAAGTGCCCTCCTCTCTGAGGTAGTGACACCAGCGTACTGTGGTGGCATCAGGTGGAAGTAATAGATATGTCTGACTTAGTTAGCAACAGATGGCAGGCAGATCAGGCGAGATATTGCCTGTTTCATATTACCACCTTCTCCCGTATATACAAGAGATTACAAGCAGAAGATGTTTTAAGGCCACATTATAACGAGTTAGTTAGAACAGATAGGAGGTTAATGAGGAAAACTAAAAACAATTAAGAGTTAAATGAAGGTAGCCAGCCAGGCAAACTCTGATCCCAAGTATAGTGGATGAAAAAATAGAGAAAAGATATGTGCACTGAAGGAAGCTAATGGGGAGGTGGTTAGTTCTGGGAGGAGATTAGTAAACTTATAAAGGATTACTCACATTTATGGACGTAGATGGGAGGTGGAGATAGGGAGGCGTGTTTCCTACAAGGACAGCCACGTGTAGGCCTGGTGGCTTCCTGCAGCTTCTCTTATTTCATACTTTCTTGTGCATAACTTTCGTTTTTACTTTATACATAACGTGAAAAAAATAGTAAATAAAATCGCAGCAAGTCGCGTCACAGCTTTTCCTCACACCCATCAAAACACAAAGCAACACACTAAATGTACAAATGAAGGACTTTTTTTACTTTTACCGGCCACAAACTTACAATTTCTATTCGGCAGACTTCTTGTGAACTGACAATAGAGTGGACCTTTATTTCTTCCCCTTCATAATTTCATTGCTCTCGGCCAGCGCGCCTATTGCATGAAAAGAGAGAAAAAATAGTCAAGTCTAGACAAACACGCAATAAACCTTCCGTCAGACCGCTGGCTATCGTTAGCGTCACGGAGCCGCCACCACGACTCCAGTACGTTTTGGCGCCGTCGTTTCGGCGCAGACGTTTCGGCGCCGCCGTTTTGGCGATAAGCTATTTTGGCGCTCGTTATTTTGGCGCTAGCTCATTTGCCTGATTGATTTATTTTTATTTCTTAATTTTTCATGTGTTAAAACAACTTAAAAATCTTTAAAAATATTACAATAAAAAATTAAAATGAAATTATTTCACCAATACATTACTAAAATATTTCAATACAAAATTAAAATGAAATAATTTCACCAGCAATTTAATGCATTTCATAGTTCTATGCCAAACCACGTCAGTATTGTAGTGGCTCCCGTGAATCAAACTGCTGTGCTATACTTAAAATGCGTTCATCAATCCTAATGTATTTCAGACGTTTTCGAGCTGGAGCATTTCCAGCAATTAGTTGTTCATAATACGAATCACTTCCTTTCTGAATTCTCTTTATTCCATCGATGAATTTCCATATAACTGGATGATTCATTCCTAGTTCTGCATAGATTTTCCTGTGCGTAGCTTTGGCATGATTGTTTGTTCTGTCCTCACCTGATATGGTTCGACTACACATATTCCACATTTGTGTAGGAAAAAGTGGTGAACGTCGCCCATTTCCTCTTCTACATAATTATCTTCGACCCAGTTCATTAACGGTTGAAGTTCATCAGGTAAGTATTCCGACAAAGCATCGATGTAAACATCCATGTGAGAAACAGGTACAAAAGATAAAGCAACGACCATTTTAGCTTTTACAGCGAAGTCAGGATCATTAATATACAAATGTTGGAGCCCAAGATGTTTCAGATGCTTATGAATATTATGTGCAAAATGAAAGAAACAGCCTTTCAACTCCACCTCCGAAAAACATTCCTTCATTGCAGAAAAAGCTGCTTGTTCATAATCACAATAAATTCCCTTTGGTTGCAAGTTTACAGACAAATCAGTTATCATTTGAAACATTTTCACGGTTGTTGCTCGACGCTTATTAGGTAATAAAGCGTACAGTACAGGAAGAACTCCTTCATGCTTTCTTGCCATAATAACGTAAACCTGAGAAAATAATGGAGGAGACATCTTAAAAGTTCCATCCGCGTACCACACATCAGAATCACGTTAAATATTTAGCCAGGTCTTTCAACAAAAATTAAAATTCTGTCGTGTTTTCATTGCTATCCCCAAGTAAAAAGTCTTCAGACTGACCACCGTGCGTAAGATAAAGTTTGTACACATCCGGTATTACTAATTCACTTAAACTGAGAGGATTTGGAGGAGCAGAATATAATTGATTTGGTTTTCTTCGAACATTTTTTATCATGGCATCTGAAGTGGGCAATGTTGCCAGAGCAGCTTGAGAACTACTTTCAATGCAAGCATTAACAACTGATGACGGCACTTCTAAAGTTTCCTCAGCTTTACGTTTTACACTTGTTTTAATTTCTCCAACTTCAACATTTACTGCTGACGCACCGTGTGAATGTATATTTACTTCTTTTACTACCTCCTGGTTTTTAGTGTGAATACGCCCTTTACACTCGTTTTTTAATTCGCATCTCCAAAACTTGAGAGAAGGCTCGTTTTTGCTACATTTGTCAAACACGTATATATATCCGTTATGTGAAAACTTTGGCTTGTCTCTTTTACTTAAAATGTTTTCGGCCATTTTTGGTATGGGTTGTACAAGAAAATATAAAGAGAAGCGTTTTCCAGGAGTGTTAAAGAGACAACTGAGATATAATTTCATTAATGAAATCCAACGAAACCTTGGTAAAATGAGAGAATCACTAAACGAAACACTTGAATATTGTAACAACACATCATACGAGACTCTGGTAAAATGAAATGATTACTAAACGAGACACTTCAATATCGTAACAATTTTTAAACGAGATTATCACAAAACGAGACACTTTTATATTAATCATGGTCTCTAAAAAGTTTTTTTTATTCTTTTTTTATTTCCATTTTCTTTTTCTTTTTTATATTATTCTTTTGATGCCATATGAGTTAGCGCCAAAATAACGAGCGCCATAATAGCTTATCGCCAAAACGTCTGCGCCAAAACGATAGCGCCACAACGTCCCGTTCCAACCACAACCACACCCTCACCCACAACCACACCCACAACCACAGCCACAGCCTCACCCACAGCCACACCCATAGCCACAGCCACAGCCTCACCCACAGCCACACCCATAGCCACAGCCAGCCACAGCCACAGCCACAGCCACAGCCACAGCCTCCCATGAGCTGGAGTCACCTGCCAAGTGTGTGTGCCTGGATTAGTTGTGACTCTGGCGTCATTCAGTCCTTGGTGTCTAAGAATTTTTTGTTCATTAGAGGAAAGAAATTTTAACCAAAGGCTGAAGTGTAATTTAGTTGTTTATTTCATCAGTTTGGTTAGTGTTTCATGCACATAGGAAATATTAAACATGTCTTATGATGAAATAATTATAATGTATATGTAAAGTAGTTAAAGTACATTAATATACAGTTTAATTAAGAAGTGTAAGGGGGGAAGTGTTGTCTGTGTGGATACTCTGTGTGGATGTTGGTGCTCTGAAGGAATGAAAGCTGTTTATGTTACATAGAGGAAATATATTATTATAAAAAGACTGACTTTGCTTAAATCCTGCAAATGTACGATACAAGAAGTTAAGAGATTTTTGAGCCACATTTCACTGGGTGTGCAGGGATTTATCAATTTGTGTGAGGAATGTGTTTCCGAGAGCATCATGTCATGTCAAGATGGCATACAGTGAAGCTGATCACTGAGCTAAACTGTTTGAGGAGTCACTGTGAACCAAAGCATTTTATCAACAAGCTAAATAATTATGAACAGTTACACAAACCAATTATTACAAACACAAACAAAAGACTTCTTGGAAAACCTTATATACGCCCACCAACACCCACTAGCACGCCCACCATCACGCCCACAGCCACCCAGGCCCATCACAGGCTACCCACTACTTCATATACTCCCACCACCACCCACTAGAAAGCCCATCATCACACTAACACGCCCACAGCCACCCACGCCCATCACAGGCTACCCACTAGGGCCACTACTTCATATACTCCAACCAACATCCACTAGGACGCCCATCATCACGCCCACACGCCCACAGCCATCCACGCCCATCATAACCTATCCATTACCTTATATATGCCCACTAACACCCATTAGGACGCCCACCAGTACACCAACACGCCCACACCATCACACACACCTATAATAACCCACTACAACCCACTAGGACGCCCACCAGTACACCAGCACCCCCACACCATCACACACGCCTATGATAGCCTACTACCACTTACTAAGACGCCCACCATCACACCACCACGCCCGCAGCCACCCACGCCCATCACAGGCTACCCACTACTTTGTATACTCCTACCACCATCCACTAGAATGCCCATCATCACACCAACACGCCCACAGCCACCCACGCCCACCACAGCCTATCCATTACCTTATATACGCCCACCAACACCCACTAGGACGCCCACCAGTACACCAACACGCTCACACCATCACACGCCTATCATAACCCACCACAACCCACTAAGACGCCCACCACCACGCCCACAGCCACCCACGTCCATAATAGCCTACTAAAATATACTGTTTCTTCAATATTTCAATAGATATTTGCATTACATCATGACATTAATCCCTTCAGTAGCAAGACGCGTTTCCCTATTCCTTGTGGTGACTATTTGGTGATTTTGTACAGCTTCACAAACTCATGTGGGGGATTAAAATAGTGAAGACTGTGGCCATTAATCTTCTGCCCTCCACAGACCCTTGCTAATGTCAATAAAATAGTCTTATTGTACACAAAGCTCACTTATTCATACTCATTCATGTATGATTAAAATTTAAAAGAAAGATCAAATAAAATAAGAAAATGATAAAAGAGTAAAAATAGTACGAGAACAACGAAAAAAAAAGAAAGAGATATAGAAAGCATTCATTTCGGCGTGAAAAAAAAAATAATAATGACAAAAAAACTTGAAATAAAGACAAAATAAAGTAAGGAAATAATAAAAAAATGAAAATATTAAAAAATATATATAAAATGGATGATGATATAAAAAGCATTGAATATCGCGCCAACTACTGGAAAATTGAAAAAACAAGAATAAATTATGAAAAACTGGAAAGAAAACACACAATAAAAAAGAATAATCAATAGAATAAAATAATCAGACAAACAGACATAAAAATGGATGATGATATAAGAGCATTCATTCCCGCGCCAACTAGCCTACTGCAAAATTGAAGAAAAAAGAATAAATGATGAAAAAAATGGAGAGACACACAAAATAAAATAAGAAAAGAATAAGAGGAATAAAACAATAATAAAAACAAAACAAAAATGGAGCAGGTTCAAAAAGCATTAAATCTCCCCCCAAAAATTAAAATAAATGATAAAACAAAATGATTAAAAAAATAAATAAGGAAAGAATAAAAAGAATAAAAGTGATCAGAAAAGACAAAAAAGAAGGAAATTATATGAGAAGCATTAATTCCCGCCCAAAACTGAATGAGGCGGGAACGAGTCGGGCGGGAATCGAGTCACGCCACCACGTGAAACTGCACCACGTTGGCCGCCCACAGTCCGCCCACCCGTGCCTGTACACCAGCGTAGAGTCACCACCACTGGACAGACGGGTGTTGTGTGGAGTGCAGCTGAAGTCTCCGTCACTAAGGTAGTTATAACGCCATTTTTAGTGACAGGAACGCCAGAATAGAGGATGGTGAGCTGGCTGGCGTTCATTAATGGCCGCCACTGCTTCCCACCCCTTGACGCGTTTTTTGTATTATTGTGCTTACTATTTGGTGAAGCCCTTCGTGTCAGTTACAGGCTCATTCAGAAACGCTTCCCTCTCACACCGCGGCCAGTTTCAAAGCCTACAGAGACGATTTGCCGAGTTCTTTGAAGTATTTGCCTTGCTAACGTAGAAAATGTTAGTATGTCACTAAAATTTCAGAAACATCCTTAAAAACTCATGTTACTTAGGCTAAAGCCCTTTGATAATCTAGAAGATGTGTTAATGTCACTAGAATTATAGAAACACCCTTAAAAACCCGCGTCACTTAAGCTAGAGCCCTTTCACAATCTAGAAAATTTGTTAATGTCACTAGAATTATAGAAACACCCTTAACCCGTATACTGCGGCACTCACATTCAGAGGGCGTCTCCTGGTGCGGCTAAATCAGCGAACGATTGACTTTCAATGAAAGATATATACTTTATAAAGATGTGTCACAGATATTTCATTTCACAATTCTGTAACTCAAAATTTACTGTAGCTACCATATTTCTAAGTATTTTTCACCACAAAAATGGATTTCTGGCAGTATCTGGAGGCATTGTGGAAAGCGGGATGGGAGGGGGTAGGTAGGGGGAGGCGGCAGGGGGGATACACACAGACCTCTTGTTGCCACTGTTCGTCGACGGGACAGTGTTGTCAACGCTGGAAGTTGAACTAATACAAAGATTCAATGGCCCGTACCAAGAGTCACGAAGGTTTAAGGTCGAGGGTAGAAGGGAAGGTAATGTGGTACCAAGAGTCGCTGTCATTATTGGAACGAAGAGCAGAGGGAAGGTCGAAGGGAAGGCATGGGTGCCCCCGTGTCTTCCACATGACCTTCGAAGAAATATTTTATAATTTTCGTAAGCTGGAGTGACCAACGAATAGTATGAACTAAAATCAATATCAAGTAATATTTTCAATCTCGGAAAACCGATAGTTATGTTTCCACGTAAGTTACTATTCTTTTTATAATAGTGAAGGATCGCCTTAAAATCGCGAGGTGGAAGAACGCAGTGGATCCAGAAAGCTCGCCACCTAGCTGTTTTATGAAGCTTGTTTTCGTTTGTCAGGAAAGTTACACTGTTTATTTCATGGTAATAAATATTTTCTTTAGTGAGCTCATCATCCAAGCCTATTAAAGACCAAATATGTGCATGGGTTAATGGAGAATAGGAAGTGACAGGTGAACTGCCAACAGACACCATGTGTTCTTAGTTTATCGGTTATTTTGATCTTTCTCTATCATAAGACCTGTTACAAATTGTCAATATTTTCCGGTTTTAGGTTCATTTCTTGCTAATTCATCAGTTATTTTGGGTTCCTGTGTCACAAAACTTGTTGCAAATTGGTTAGTACATATTCAAATACCACATATATTTATTAGTACACATCTCAGCCTCAAAACACACTCTCTCTCTCTCTCTCTCTCTCTCTCTCTCTCTCTCTCTCTCTCTCTCTCGCGTAGTGTAGTGGTTAGCACGCTCGACTCACAATCGAGAAGCCCGGGTTCGAGTCCCGATAAGCGGCGAGGCAAATGGGCAAGCCTCTTAATGTGTGGGGTGTGTTCACCTAGCAGTAAATAGGTACGAGATGTAACTCGAGGGGTCATGCCCTCGCTTTCCCGGTGTGTGTTGTGTGTTGTGGTCTCAGTCCTATACCCGAAGATCAGTCTATGAGCTCTGAGCTCGTTCCGTAATGGGGGTGTGTGTGTGTGTGTGTGTGTGTGTGTGTGTGTGTGTGTGTGTGTGTATTATAGCAACTTGGTATTGTTATTCAAATCAGGAGACTCTTTAATATGTAACAACTACAGAGGAATTAGTATAATGGACACCCTTGCGAAGATATATGATGTAATGTTACTTAATAGATTAAAGCTTTGGTGCACCATTGATAAATGTCAAGCGGGAGCACAGAAAGGCAGAGATTGCATAGAGCAAATCATGACGTTAAGACTACTTTGTGATTATGCATTATTTAAAAAGTTAAAATTATATGTATTATTCATTGATTTTACCAAAGCTTATGATAGAGTCCCCCCGGAATAAGTTAATTGAGCGTCTCAAGGATTTAGGTTGTGGCAGAGTAATGTTGCGGGCAATCATGGCAATGTATAAATCTACTAAGAATATTCTTAATTCAGCGGTATTGGACGCATCAATTGGAGTTCGCCAGGGGGCTCCCTCGAGTTGTTTATTATTTGTTCTTTACATTAATGAGATGGTGAAGATGTTGAAAAGAACTATACCAACGGACGGGTTTCTAGGTAGTTTGCACACGCTACTACTGATGGACGATGCTGTAATACTATCTACCAGTCGAGAAATGTGTTTAAGGAAATTTGAAATTGTATGTCGTTTCTGTAGAGAGTGGTATGGTAATCAACGAGAAGACGAAGTTTTTTTGTTATTAATGGGGAGGACTGTGATAAATCCTGTTTAACAAGTGAAGGCACGAGCGTGAACTATGCCACCAGGTATTTGTACCTCGGGGTATGGTTCACTGACTCGGCTAAACTGGACGAGATATTGAGACTACATGAAGCCTCGAGTGAAGCTGTTGTAAATAAGTTCTCTATCTTCTGTGCCAGTAATACTCAAATGCCATTTATTTACAAAAGAACAGTGTTTGAAGCGGCAGTGATGAGTTCTTTACTTTACAGTTCAGAAACATGGTTAAAGAAAAATACAAAAGTACTGGAAAAACAATATAATAGACTAGTGAAATGTCTGCTTGGTGTTAGGAAAAACACGAGCATGAATCTCTGTATGATAGAGGCAGATATCCCTCCTGTACAACATCTCATTGAAAAGAAAAGATATAAGTTTATTACAAGAAAGCATGGAAACATAGATATGGAACAACCGTACCACTTTGTATATAACCTTTGTAGAGAAGCAAACACACCTGGTTTTCGTTTCATAGAAAGATCCCTTTTGTGGAACAGTAATGAAAATCCATTAAATAACATTGAGACCTATGTTCGGGAAAGAGCGGCAGGTGCAACGAAGTTAATAACATATACCACAGAACTGAACCCCTCAATGACAGTGCATCAAGTGTATCGGACAATGAAATTCATCCCTGACTATAAACGTGAATCTTTCACTAGACTTAGACTCATGTCCCACAATCTTAGGATAGAGGTAGGGAGGTGGAGCCGCACACCAATAGATCAACGTGTGTGTCAATGTGATGGACAACAGGTATAGACAGAACAGCATGTGATGATACACTGTCCACTTTCTGCCCAATATCGTGTACAATTCCCTATGTTAACCTTTACAAGTATCACTGATCTACTCAGTGAAAATGTTTATATAGGTGAACTATGTGACTATGTATTTAAAGTGTTTAATTTGTATACATGAACCTTAATGTATATGAAATATGTAACCTCTTTTTACATAAACAGAAAATCGCCCCTTACAAGATTATTGAAAATATTTTAAATTTTGGACAAAATGTAAGTTTAAATATTTGTTATTTTTCTTTGTTCATGTCATTTTGTTTTGTCAATAAATTAACTAACTAACTGTGTGTGTGTGTCATGCTGCCACACTCACGCTGCACGCATCCATCCATGAAATTGGTTTGCCCCGGAATCACACCACGGCAAGGATTTTCTTTTTCGGACATTCGTCAAAAGCGGGGTAACACAGCAACAATCTGTGTGACGGCGCGGCTCAGGCTGCCCCGTCAGCGTGCCCCGTGAAGTGACGTTTGTCCCGCCACAGGTCTGGGTGCCGCTGGGGGAGGAGGAGGCGCACTGCCTCCTTCGCCTTCCCCAGGAAGGACAAAAAAGAGAGCTTACCTCTGAGTCCTGCCCAGCTGGCCACAGTGCCTCTGGATGCTGAAGAGGGACGGCCAGACCCCCGTCACGGCGCGCTGCGCGCCGGTGGGATGTCCATCCTCAGGTGGCGCTGGCCGCCCTCCTGCAGGTGCTGACATGCACCACGACATGCCCCAAGACTGTGCCTTACTTGGAGGAACAGTGAAGGGCCCTGAGAAAAGCGGCACGCCTTCACCGCCCTGCTCTGCCATGGCGGGCATCTCCGTGAGGGTGGCGGCGACCACCCCTGCCAACGACGCCACGACGCCAGGCAGGGCAGAGCTGTGAAGGCTGTAGAAGAGGTCTGAGAAAGGTTACCTTGGGTCATTAGTGTGGCCTGAAGTCATGAGCCACCTCAGCGATCTGGGTCACCTCCTGCCACAGGCTGTGCACATGGTCGCCGAGGGGCCTCTGTCTACCACAGACTGCTGCGCTTCCCTTTGTTTCTCCTCCACATTAGGAGGTTCTTCATGACGGAGAATGGGAGAACAGGCTGTTTCATGTCCCTCCCCATCATTCCCATGGATGAGTGTTCTCCACTTCCTCCTCCTCCTCTTCACTACTCGGCACTTCTCAGCGAGACGCGATGCCAAACACTGAGCTGCACTCGGCCACTCACGCCCTGGCGATGCCGTCACGCGGACCTGCACAGCTGAGGAGGAGGCCGCGGCAAGCACTCCTGCAGAGAAATGATGGGGATGGACATGGAATGTGTTCCCTTCCTCCATAACGACAAACCCCTTAATTGTGTAGAGGTCAAACTCCGGGATGCCCAGCAGACCGTGGGGACGTGGCCACCGCCGCCAGCCAAGGTAAAGAGTATTATCTTTAGTCTTTACCTTGGCGCCAGCCGTCTCCTGGAAAGTGTGGCCTAGATCGGGTGGGTATAGGCACGGCCACACTCTGGCTGTGTTGTGCGGGTGTGTTGAGGGTAGGGCGGCATCGGTCAGCAATACTATCTAGACCGTGGGACAGCCAAGTGTCCAACGCGCGGCGCTGCAGGTGTGTTGAGGAAGGGTGGCATCGGTCAGCCATACTATCTAGACCGTGGGACAGCCAAGTGTCCAACGCCCGGCGCGGCAAACATGCAGCAAGACGTTTGGACTCAGCACCCAGCGTTGCTTATCGCAGCCTTCACTTTTGGAGACGCGTGAGCCCAGCAGCAGCAGCAGCTGCAGCAGCCGCTGTCGCCCCTTCCGCCGCCGCAGCAGCAGCAGCAGGAGCAGCAGCAGCAGCATGCTACCCTGCCCCTGCCTGCTGGCCGAGGCAGCAGCAGCATCAAGAGTAGCAGCAGCAGCACCAGCACCAGCAGCAACAACAAAAAGAACAACAACAACAACCGCCCCGCCGTAGCAACAGCAGCCTCAGCAGCAGCCGCAGCAGCGTGCTACCGTGCCCCTGCCTGCTGGCTGAGGCAGCAGCAGAAGCAGAAGCAACGTGGTATCCTGCCCTTGCATGATGGCTGAAGTAGCACAGCAGCAGCAGCAGCAGCAGCAGCAGAGTGCAACCCTGGCCCTGCCTGCTGGCTGAGTGGTGAGTGGCTGCCACGCCTCGCCGGGCATCGCCGTCAGGAAACACATGCACGGTAAGTCACGAAGATCACAAACTGGACACACCCTCTAATGTTGCTCTCTTCTTTCTTTTTCAGGTTAAGATATATCAATATTAGTCTCTCTCTCTCTCTCTCTCTCTCTCTCTCTCTCTCTCTCTCTCTCTCTCTCTCTCTCTCTCTCTCTCTCTCTCTCTCTCTCTCTCTCTCTCTCTCTCTCTCTGACTAACCATTCATTACAAGGGTACATATATACACGTACAGGTCACAACAATAAAAAAGATATGGCCCACAAATAAGACACGGCATCCTGTGTGAGCTGTAGGCAAGAGTGGGCACTGTACCCACTGTACACTGTACACTGTACACTGTACACTGTGTTGGTGTTGTGCAGTGACCGCCGCTAACTCAATAAAGTGTGGGAGTTTATCTTTTATGAGAACTTCCATTAGGAAAGAGGAAAAAGAAATTAAATGAAACACTTCACAGATAAACATGACACATTAACTTTAAAAGACGAAAAGACCAGCCATTACCAGCTTGACTCACACACACACACACACACACACACACACACACACACACACACACACACACACACACACACACACACACACACACACACACACACACACACACACTTTATCTTTTGCCTTTTCAGCTTGTATGCATCTAGCATTGTACCAAGCATGTATTTTTCTTAACTCTATAAACAGGTACAATTTTTTTTACTCCTTTATTATATTTCTGTAAGAATTTGTCATATTTTCCTTGTACTGTCTTTCTGTACATAATATTTCTCCACTCAATATCAGCAAAATAGATCCTTAATTTTTTTTTAAATCCGCTCTTGCATAATTTAATCTCACTCCTTTATAGTCATCTCTGTAACTTATCTCCTGAATTTGCATCTCTAATGTCACATGATCACTTCTCACCATTGGACAAAGGTGGTGTATGATTGGAGGGGGCTCTGCTTTCTTTGTGAAAACTAGGTCAAGCAACGATGGTTCTTCTTCCCCTCTGTACCTTTATGACTCCTCCACCCACTGTTCCATTGCATTAACCATAGTCAACTGTAACACTTTCTCGCTCCACTGCCCAGCATTATCCATTACTTCCATCTCTCTCCAGTTTACTTTCTTAGAGTTAAATTCTTCTATGTCTTCTTATCATGTTATCTAGGCACTTTATCACCTCTCGTTGCATCTTTATGTTCTTCTGTTCCCAGGTATTAGTCTTTGGTGAACATATGTAACCATATCCTCACTCGAGCTTTCCTGGAGTGCAGACGTCTCCTTGACCTTTCCTTTCCACTACTACTATTAAAAGAGCTGTCTGGCTGCGCCGAGCGAGTTCGGACAACTTTTGTGTGACTACTCTGCCTCTACAAACGGACTCTGCAATGGCCTCCGCGCGACGTAACACGGTGACTTCAAGCAAGGCTAGAAGGTGCTCCTCTGACCAGCCACGCCAGCCCCAACAAGCACCTTCCCCTGTAGCCGGTGCTGCTCTCGACATCGAAACAAGCGAGGAGGAATTAAACAGCTTGTTAGACTCGCTCTCCCAAGAATCCAAGTCGCTTGTTGAAATAATTACAGTGTTACTGACTAAGCAGTTCAAAGCAGAAACCGATATGCTGAAAAACGAACTTTCAAAAAAAGACTCACTAATATCAGACCTAAGTAAGGAAGTGAATGAGCTGAAAATGAAAGTGAAAACTCTGGAATACAACATCGATGTAGTGGACCAGTATGAGCGACGAGATACGGTAATCATCAGTGGCCCCGCTCTACCGGACCAATCAAACCAAGAAAACTCCAAAACTGTCATCCTCAACGTGACAAAAGAACAACTGAAAATAAACCTTCAAGACAGTGACGTAAACACAGCTCACAGAATAGGGTCTGTCGCTTCACAAGGAAAAAGACCAATGATTGTGAAACTATCCAAAGTTTAAGGTGAAACTGACCTGCTAAGAGAACTACTCAATTCATTACTATTATTATTATTATTATTATTATTATTATTATTATTATTATTATTATTATTATTATTATTATTATTATTATTATTATTATTATTATTATTATTATTATTATTATTATTATTATTATTATTATTATTATTATTATTATTATTATTATTATTATTATTATTATTATTATTATTATTATTATTATTATTATTATTATTATTATTATTATTATTATTATTATTATTATTATTATTATTATTATTATTATTATTATTATTATTATTTCATTATTATTATTATCATTATTATTATTATTATCATTATTATTACCATTATTATTATTATTATTATTATTATTATTATTGCCATTGTTGTTTTGTTATTATCATTATCATTATTACTACTAGTAATATTTTCATCATCTTTACAGTTACCGTTGTTGATGTTGTTCTCGTTATAGATGTTGTTGATGTTGATATTGTTGTTGTTGTGTTGTGTTGTGTTGTGTTGACAGCGGTGGCGGTGGTGGTAGTGGTTTTCCTTTACATTCCCGAAAATGAAATGAGAGCAAGATTAATTGAAAATGTGTGTAAACAAGATGATGAAACAAGAAATGAATAACAGATAATAATGAATCCTGGTTCTCCCTTCCTCCTCGGTGACCAATATCAGTTCACCTCCAGTCTTGAAAACCTACAGGTCTTCAAGAGTGATTCTCGAGTTAATCATGTAGAAATCTTGTCACTCTGCCTCTAGAACTCACTGGTTCCCTTCCAATGCCAGACCTATCCACTGCTCTCGCATTATTTAACCACCCAAGCCATTCTTAGCATTCTTCTGGTATCGTCACTGTCTAGTCCTTACCGTGATCACCAGTGCCAGGCCTCTCCATTGCTCTCTCAGTAGTTAACCTCGCCACTCAAACCATTCTTAGCATTCTTCTGGTGCCTCACATATCGTCACTGTCTAGTCCTTACCGTGATCACCAGTGCCAGGCCTCTCCATTGCTCTCTCAGTAGTTAACCTCGCCTCCTGGTAGACCACATCTCTGCTGCCTCAATACTCTCTCTCATCTTCCCACTGACCGTCCAAGTGTCTGACTTTTGACTCATTCTCACCACCGTAAGATATTCTTCGTTTGTATGTACACAAAAAACAACAGCAACAACGAGGGTGTGAGTTCAGCTTTGTGTTCTGTGTGCCACTGATATGAGAGTCCAGTACAAACAATATGAGACGAAGGGGAAAAAAGACTATCCCAGTATTAAGAGAATACAGAGACATATAAACAAAATAATTGGAGAAGTATTGAACTTATTGAGGAACATAAGAGTGGCGTTCGTATATCTAGATGAAGAAATGATGAAGAAAATAATTACTGCAATGATAAGACCGAGGCTTGAATATGCAACAATACAGTGGGCTCGAACTTAAAGAAACACATAAGGAAACTAGAGAAAGTACAGAGGGCTGCAACGAAAATGGTGCCTGACTTAAGAGATTTGACTTATGAAGACAGACTGAAAAGAATGCAACTTCAACCCTGGAAAACAGAAGAGAAAGGAGACCTGATAGCAATATACAGAGTGATGATTGGCATGGAAAAAATGGATAGGAAGATCTGTGTATGTGGAATGGAAGAATGTCGAGAGGGCATGGGAAAAAACTAAAATGGCCACTTATAGGAGAGATGTGAAAAATATAGCTTCCCTCATAGAAGGGTGGAAGCATGGAATAGTTTAGACGTGGAAGTGGTCAACGCAAGGAATATTCATGATTTTAAGAAAAAGCTGGACATTAATAGATATGGAGACGGGACAACACGAGCATAGCTCTTTTCCCGTATGTTACAATTAGGTAAATACAATTAGGTAAATACACACACACACACACACACACACACACACACACACACACACACACACACACACACACACACACACAGAGGAGGAAAAGACCAAGTTTTTTTGGAGGCTGAGAAATGGGAGGCTAAAGAAGTGGTGGATAAAACAGGCGGAATAGACATTACATGGAAGAATGAGACTAGGAATGGAATACAAGTGACTTACATGAATATAGATGGATTTCTGTCTAAGAGGCTAGAATGTATGGATTACCTAAGAAATAACGAACCGGACATAATGTGTGTTGTGGAAACAAAGCTAAGGCCCGAAATAAAGCTAGACTGGTTTGTTGTAAGACACTACAAAGTATGGAGAAATGATAGAAAAAATAAAGGAGGTGGTGGTATAATGGTTCTTACTAAGGAAGATCTGATAGTGAAGGAGGTGAACTATAGTAAGAGAAATGAGGAAGTGATAAGTATGCTTATAACAGATGGCAAGAGGACATTTATACTATAACAGTATACATACCACCCAGAACCAATGCTTGGGAATATGAACAGTACCAAATGGTGATGAGAAATACTCTAGACAGAATGAAGCAAGAACTCATCAGAAAGGATAGAGTGATGATAGTCGGAGACTTTAATTGTAAAGAAATAGTGTGGGAAGACTACGAAGTGATGAACGGTGGTGAGTGGGCAGAGGAATTGTTAAAGGTAGCAACAAATAACTTGATGACACAGTGGGTGAGATCACCAACAAGGTGCAGGGGACAAGATGTTGCAGCAAGGTTGGATTTGGTATTTACCAGGGCATCTCTCTAAAGGAAATTGAACATAAATGTCCCTTGGGAGAAGCAATCATGATGTCCTAAGCTTTGAGCTGGATACAGAATTAAGCACGAATAAGATTGTGGAACAGGAAGAAAAATAAAATTATATCAGGGCAAATTATAACCATATAAGGGAGTTCTTTAATGAAATTGACTGGTCCGTGGTATACCAGGAAAGGGATATGCAATTAAAATTCGATAAATTTATGGATTTGTATAACTGCTGTGAAAAAGTGTGTGCCATATTACAGGAAGAGGACTTTAAATAATAAACAGTGGTTTAATAGAAATTGTGAAGAAGCAAAAAAAAAAAAAAAAAAAACAAAGAAAAGGCATGGAAGAAACTTAAGAAAAACAGTGATGTATTATCAAGAGAAGTTTACAAAACAGCAAGGAATAGATATGTTGAAGTAAGGAGAACAGCACAGAAGGAATATGAACAGAGGGTGGTGGAAAACTGACAGGAATGGACAAGGAGACAGGACACAGAGAGCTTAGCTCGGGCCCTGTAATACACAAATACACACACACACACACACACACACACACACACACACACACACAGTGGTTAGAGTGCTGGCTTCACAAGCCAGAGGACCAGGGTTCGATTCCCCGGCCGGGTGGAGATATTTGGGTGTGTCTCCTTTCATGTGTAGCCCCTGTTCACCTAGCAGTGAGTAGGTACAAGATGTAAATCGAGGAGTTGTGACTTTGTTGTCCCGGTGTGTGCCTGGTCTCAGGCCTATCTGAAGATCGGAAATAATGAGCTCTGAGCTCGCTCCGTAGGGTAACGTCTGGCTGTCTCGTCAGAGACTGCAGCAGATCAAACAGTGAAACACACACACACACACAAAATTTTCGAGAAAAACTTGATAAATGGACATATGGAGACAGGACACTATGAGCCCCGCTCGAACCCTGTACAATGCAACTAGGTAAATACACAGCACTGTTCAAGGAGAGAAGGGTTGGATAAATGGAGAAAAGTGTGTGAGTGGTGTTGTGGTACAGTGGTGGTGGTGTGGTGGTTGTGGTGTGCTATTAATCTTCCTTTGGCCATTTTGAAGGGTTAAAATTTGAGTTAGGAAAGGTACAAGTGGTGATGTTTGTGATGAGGTAATCCACTCAGTTTGACAGGTAATCCACTCTCTTTTGCAGGTAATCCACTCAGTTGTGGTAGTGGTGGTGACAGAGTGGGTGGTGTTTTTGTGTTGCAGGGTGTTGACTTGATGGGGTGTGTTGGTGCTGCAGGGTGTTGACTTCATGGGATGTGTTGAGGGTGCTGTGTTCTCAACAAGGATGGTTTGCAAATGTGTTGGAGAGGAGGGCAGCACCCTGGTCTGGCACAGTGCTTCTGTCAATGGACATCTCACCATTGGTAAGTGCCTCATGTGTTGCTGTGTTGCCGTGATAGATAATGGTAGTTGTGGAGAGAGGTGCTGTACCAGTGGCTCCTCACCTTTTCACTGCCACCCTCCCTCACTGTATCATTGTGTCCTTCCCTCCATGTCCCTGCATCCATGCACAGGTAACTCTTGATTTACGCATGTTTGATTTATGCGTTTTTGTTAATGCGTGATCGAAAAATATTATAATTAATTAAATTTGCGCGATCGGTTTGCTTACATACAATTTGGACCACATCTCGCATCCCCCCTATTATTTATTGTCTCTTACGAGAATTACAAGTTTGTTTTACACAATGCCTCTTGGAACTCATCTATCGTGTAAATGGAGATTACCTGTATACAATTCCCTCACTCATTAGAAGGGCAACATTTTAGCATTTTCATACATTTCTCTAACTCTACCATGCTTTCATTAAGGGAAGGCAAATAATATTAGACAAATTCATGGTTTTTCAAAAGGGGTCGCGTCCCCCTTAGAAATCAGTGACGCCTCATTAGTGAACACACACCCCCATGTTGAGGACTACTGGGGTAGATAGTTGGTGGTGGTGGTGGTAGTGGTGGTGGTAGATAATTGGTGATGCTTGTGGTGGTGGTGGTGGTTGGTAAGGCAGCACACTAATGGTGGGTGGTTCCTGGGACAAAAGCAATGTGGAGGAGGTGGCCGAGGCACTCTTTGCTTGGTGGGCCAGTGACGGTTGCACCTTTGAGTTCAGCCAACACCTGGCCTACCTGTACTCTCTGGCTTCCCTGGGGCAGTTTGGTGCAGAAAGTGATGATGTGGCCGCAGCACCGACTCTGCTGGATCTGCCTGTGCTGAACATTGCACACCTGGATGGGAAAGAACCCTGTATTCTCTATTGCCAGGTGTGTGTGTGTGTGTGTGTGTGTGTGTGTGTGTGTGTGTGTGTGTGTGTGTGTGTGTGTGTATTTACCTAGTTGTATTTACCTAGTTGTAGTTTTACAGGGCCTGGGCTTTATGCTCGTGTGGTCCCGTCTCCATATCTACACTTATCCAATTTTTCTTTAAAACTATGTACACTCTTTGCTGATACCACTTCCTCACTCAAACTGTTCCAAGTCTCAACACATCTTTGCGGAAACTAAATTTTTAACATCTCTCAGACATCGTCCCTTCCTTAGTTTCTTACTATGCGATCTTGTGCTTCTAAAGTCATATTCTTCTCTCAGGATCAGTTTCTCATTATCCACTTCATCCATTCCGTTAATCAATTTATAAACTTGTATCAGATCCCTCTCTCTCTTCTCTGCTCCAAGGTTGGTAGATCCATTGCCTTTAGTCTCTCCTCATATGCCATCCCTTTAAATTCTGGAACCATTCTTGTAGCCATTTTTGTAGTCTCTCTAATTTTCTTATGTGTTTCTTTTTATGGGAGTCCACACAACTCCTGCATATTCCAATCTAGGTCTTATTTTAGTACTTATCAATTTCTTCATCATTTCCTTGTCCATATAGTGAAATGCTACTCCAATATTCCTTAGCAAATTATACTCTCTGAAAATTCTATCAATATGGCTAACCGGTTGATTATTTTCTTCCATTGTCACTCCCAAGTCCTTTTCCTTTTTACTTTTTCTAGTTCTACTCCATCTCCCATCTTATAGATTCCCACTGGTCGTCTTTCACTTTTTCCCATTTCCATGACATGGCTTTTGTCCACATTGAATTCCATCTCCATTTTTTGCTCCATATCCAGATCTTGTTTAAGTCTTCCTGTAGTATTTCACAATCCTCTTTTGTTTAATGACTCTGCACAGTTTCGCATCGTCCGCAAACAGATTTATGTAGCTGTTCACCCTCTGGCATGTCATTTATATATACGAGAAAAAGTATTGGTGCCAATACTGACCCCTGTGGCACTCGCTATCTACTGTTCTCCACTTGGACTTCATATCTTTAACTATCGTCCTTATTTCTCTCCCCTTAAGTAATTCTTCATCCATCTCAATGTGCTTCCTTTTAAGCCACCCTTCTCCTCTAACTTCCATAGTAATCTTTCATGTGGCACTTTATCAAAAGCCTTTTTAGATCTAAATAAATACAGTCAATCCATCCTCTCTCTTGTACTTGATCAACTATTCTAGAGTAGAAACTCAATAAATTTGTCACACATGACGTGAGGAAGTGGTGTCAGCAAAGAGTGTACATAGTTTTAAAGAAAAATTGGATAAGTGTAGATATGGAGACGGGACCACACGAGCATAAAGCCCAGGCCCTGTAAAACTACAACTAGGTAAATACAACTAGGTAAACACACACACACACACACACACACACACACACACACACACACACACACACACACACACACACACACACACCTGGCAATAGAGAATACAGGGTTCTTTCCCATCCAGGTGTGCAATGTTCAGCACAGGCAGATCCAGCAGAGTCGGTGCTGCGGCCACATCATCACTTTCTGCACCAAACTGCCCCAGGGAAGCCAGAGAGTACAGGTAGGCCAGGTGTTGGCTGAACTCAAAGGTGCAACTGTCACTGGCCCACCAAGCAAAGAGTGCCTCGGCCACCTCCTCCACATTGCTTTTGTCCCAGGAACCACCCACCATTAGTGTGCTGCCTTACCAACCACCACCACCACCACCACCACAAGCATCACCAATTATCTACTACCACCACCACCACCACCACCACCAACTATCTACCCCAGTAGTCCTCAACATGGGGGGTGTGTGTTCACTAATCAGGCGTCACTGATTTCTAAGGGGACACAACCCCTTTGAAAAACCATGAATTTGTTTAATATTATTTGCCTTCCCTTAATGAAAGCATGGTAGAGTTAGAGAAATGTATGAAAATGCTAAAATGTTGCCCTTCTAATGAGTGAGGGAATTGTATACAGGTAATCTCCATTTACACAATAGATGAGTTCCAAGAGGCATTGTGTAAAACAAACTTGTAATTCTCGTAAGAGACAATAAATAATAGGGGGGATGCGAGATGTGGTCCAAATTGTATGTAAGCAAACCGATCGCGCAAATTTAATTAATTATAATATTTTTCGATCACACATTAACGAAAACGCATAAATCAAACATGCGTAAATCAAGAGTTACCTGTGCAGGGATGCAGGGACATGGAGGGAAGGACACAATGATACAGTGGGGGAGGGTGGCAGTGAAAAGGTGAGGAGCCACTGGTACAGCACCTCTCTCCACAACTACCATTATCTATCACAGCAACACAGCAACACATGAGGCACTTACCAATGGTGAGGTGTCCATTGACAGAAGCACTGTGCCAGACCAGGGTGCTGCCCTCCTCTCCAACACATTTGCAAACCATCCTTGTTGAGAACACAGCACCCTCAACACACCCCATGAAGTCAACACCCTGCAGCACCAACACACCCCATCAAGTCAACACCCTGCAACACAAAAACACCACCCACTCTGTCACCACCACTACCACAACTGAGTGGATTACCTGCAAAAGAGAGTGGATTACCTGTCAAACTGAGTGGATTACCTCATCAAACTGAGTGGATTACCTGTCAAACTGAGTGGATTACCTCATCACAAACATCACCACTTGTACCTTTCCTAACTCAAATTTTAACCCCTTCAAAATGGCCAAAGGAGGATTAATAGCACACCACAACCACCACACCACCACCACTGTACCACAACACCACTCACACACTTTTCTCCATTTATCCAACCCTTCTCTCTTTGAACAGTGCTGTGTATTTACCTAGTTGCATTGTACAGGGACGAGCGGGGCTCATAGTGTCCTGTCTCCATATGTCCATTTATCAAGTTTTTCTCGAAAGTTTTGTGTGTGTGTGTGTTTCACTGTTTGATCTGCTGCAGTCTCTGACGAGACAGCCAGACGTTACCCTACGGAGCGAGCTCAGAGCTCATTATTTCCGATCTTCAGATAGGCCTGAGACCAGGCACACACCGGGACAACAAGGTCACAACTCCTCGATTTACATCCTGTACCTACTCACTGCTAGGTGAACAGGGCTACACATGAAAGGAGACACACCCAAATATCTCCACTCGGCCGGGGAATCGAACCCTGGTCCTCTGGCTTGTGAAGCCAGCACTCTAACCACTGTGTGTGTGTGTGTGTGTGTGTGTGTGTGTGTGTGTGTGTGTGTGTGTGTGTGTGTGTGTGTGTGTGTGTGTGTGTGTGTGTGTATTTACCTATTTGTGTATTACAGGGCCCGAGCTAAGCTCTCTGTGTCCTGTCTCCTTGTCCATTCCTGTCATATCTCTCTTTCATCTGATTGACACACACCGCGTCAACGACATCACTGCTCAGTTTATTCCACTTATCAATGCTACGATGCGGGAAACTATTTTCTCACGTCATTTAGACAGATGTCTTTTATTAGCTTTTTTCCATGTCCTTGGAGCTGATTACTTGTGGTCACCTTTATCAACTCTCTGTCCAGTATGTCAATCTTGTTCACCAATTTATACATAGTTATCATGTCTCCTCTTATTCTTCTCTCTTCAAATGTGGTCAGTCCCAGCTTCCTCAGTCTTTCCTCAAAGTCTAACTCCTGAGTCCTGGTACCATCCTTGTTGCCAGCCTCTGTACCCTTTCTACCTTCTTCACATTTTTCTTCATATGCGGTGACCAGACACAAGCTGCATATTCTAACTGGGGTCCTATTAAGGTACATAATATCTTCTTCATCATTCCTTCATCTAGGTAGTGGAACGCAAGGCCAATATTTTGAAGCATGTTATATGTTTTCCAAAAAATCTTGTTAATGTGTTTCTCCGGTGACAAAGTGTTTTGCACGGTTACTCCTAAGTCTTTCTCCTCATTGGTCTCTTTAATTTTCTCATCACCCAGCCTGTAATCCCAGTTTGGTCTGTATCTACTTCTTCACATTTTCATAACATGGGTCTTGTCTATATTAAATTCCATCTGCCACTCCTTACTCCACTCATATATTTTATCAAGATCTTCCTGTAACTTGTTACAATCTTCCACATTCCTTACTCTCCTCATAATTTTAGTATCGTCCGCAAACATGTTCATTAACTGTCAATTCCTACTGGCATATCATTAACATAAATCAAAAACATGATGGGACCAAGCACTGACCCTTGTGGAACTCCACTGGTGACCTTCTTCCACTCGGACTTCCTTCCTCTCACCACTGTTCTCATTTCTCTTCCCATTAAGTAATTTTCCATCCATTTTGTTAGTTTATCATTTACTCCTCCAATCTTCTTTAGTTTCCACATCAGTCTATTGTGTGGTACTTTATCAAAAGGCCTTTCTCAAGTCCAGGTAGATAGCATCCACCCATCCCTCTCTATGTTGTAGTATGTCAGTCACTCTTGAATAAAAACATAATAAATTGGATATGCACGATCTTCCTTTTCTGAAACCAAACT
>NW_025541478.1:47500-50000 GCF_017591435.1 Portunus trituberculatus | reverse complement strand
GGTGGTGGTGGTGGTGGTGGTGGTGGTGGTGGTGTGGTGGTGGTGGTGGTGGTGGTGGTGGTGGTGGTGGTGGTGGTGGTGGTGGTGGTGTGGTGGTGGTGGTGGTGGTGGTGGTGGTGGTGGTGGTGGTGGTGGTGGTGGTGGTGGTGGTGGTGGTGGTGGTGGTGGTGGTGGTGGTGGTGGTGTGGTGGTGGTGGTGGTGGTGGTGGTGGTGGTGGTGTGTGGTGGTGGTGGTGGTGGTGGTGGTGGTGGTGGTGGTGGTGGTGGTGGTGGTGGTGGTGGTGGTGGTGGTGGTGGTGGTGGTGGTGGTGGTGGTGGTGGTGGTGTAGTGGTAGTGGTGATGGTAGTGGTGATAGTGGTGGTTGTGGTGATAGTGGTGGTGGTTGTGGTGGTTGTGGTAATTGTTGAGTAGAAATGGTGATGGTGGAAATACTCGTAGGTGATGGTGGAGTTGGATCAGTGAAAATGGGTGAATGGAAATGAGTAGTGGTGGTGGAAATGGGTGGTGGTAGTGGAAATGGGTCAGCAGAAATGGGTGAAAGTGGAAATGGGAGAGTGGAAATGGGTGATGGTGAAAATGGGTGGTGTTGGAAACCAGTGATGGTGGAAATAGACAAAATTAATCTAAACCCAAATTGAGTTGAATTTAATATATTTTTGCTTTCTAGATAATGCATTAAAGATGATTTCATTAGGTTTTCAAGAATTTTAGAGAATGCTGTGAGTTGTGATGTTGGTCTATAATTTTTGGGATCATTCTTAGGGCCCGATTTGTGTATGGGAGTGATCTTTGCAAACTTAAGGATAGCAGGAAAAGTTCCTGTAGAGACAGACTGGTTAAGTAAAAGTAGTTAGAGGAATGGAAACCAAGTTACAGTTTCTTTTAATTATGGGAACAGCTATGTCATCTACACCAAGGTTCTTGTTTTTAAGTTTTTTAATTACTGACTGAATATCTTGTTGGGTAAGAATTGGAAGTAGCATAGAGTTAGGGTAGTCACCTTGAAGGTAGTCATGTAGGTTATTATTTGACTGGGGAAGGTTATTGTCGAGTTGTGGTGCAATGTTGGAGAAATATTTACTGAATGCTTCTGAAATGTCTTTTGGGTTATCAAATACAGTATTATTATAATGTAAGGTTTTGTATTAGATTTGATACTAGTATTGCCTTTTATTTCATTTATTGTTTGCCATACTTTCTTGGTATTATTTCTGAAATTGCAAAATATATTACGATAGTAATTACATTTAGCTGCTCGGATTACTTGCGCAAGATTATTTCCATATTGCTTATAGTAGACGTGACTAATGATTCCCATTTTATACATCTTGAATAAGTTTGACTGAATTAAGTATCCCTCTTGTGAGCCAGGCATTTTGAAGTCTTTTTTGTTGATACATATTTAGTTTTGATTGGAAAACATTAATTACATATTTTAGAAATAGTGTTATAGAATAGATTGAAACTGTCATTTGTGTTTGGTTTATTAAGAAGTCCATCCCAATCTATTTGTTGAAGTTCACTAGTAAACATAGTGTGAGAGTTTTCATTAAATAGTCTGAAGGTAAGTTTGTGTTTTGTATCAACTTTAGTTTGATGTATGATATTGATGAAAACTGGGAGATGATCTGATATGTTGTATTGAAGAATGCCTGATAAAGAAGGAGTTGTAAAATTTGTCCAGATGTGGTCTAACAATGAAGGTTGTCCAAGTGCGGGGCAATCTGGGAATCTTGTGGGTTGGGAAATATGAGGGAACTAGTTAAGGGTTTGCATTGTATTTAGGAACAAATTAGTAGGAAGATGTAAAGAGTGTTCAAGTAAATTAATGTTGAAGTCTCCCATGAGAATTGTTTTTATGAATGAAAATTTCATTTGAAAGTATTTCTTCTATTAAGTTGGTGAATTCAATTACAGTGATATGTTTGCTATGTGGTCTGTAAATAATTGAAACAATGGTTGTTGTATTTCTTAATTTATAATTTGATGAAATAATTTCTGTATTCTCATTAATAAAGGAAAACTCATTGAAGACTTCAACATTAAGTTCTTGTTTGGTAAAGATGCTTATTCCTCCATGTTCCCTGTTTGTTCTGATTAAGTGGTAGGAGGAATACCCAGATAAAGAATAAAGGTGTTTTGTGGATTCCTGTAGCCATGTTTCTGTGAGGGCAATGATGTCTGGAAGTTTGGGTAGACAGCTGAGAAAAGTCTTCAGTAGATCAAAGTTTTTATGAAGTGATCTGATGTTAATGTGAATCTAGTTGAGGTAGTTATTAGACAGTGATTCAGTGGCAGAGACAAATTAATTAAAATTGAAGTACTTAGATAAATTGTTAATGTCAGAATAACCTCATGAATTTTGAATAGTCAGTTCATTATTGAAGACAGAATTATTGTTGTTATTGTTAAACATATCATCATATAGTGATTCATATCAATTTTCCATAATGTGTGAAATATTCTAATGCTATAAAATGAATAATAATATATTAAAAC
>NW_025541478.1:40000-45000 GCF_017591435.1 Portunus trituberculatus | reverse complement strand
CTCTGGGAGACATGTGCATAGTGAAGACTAGTGCTACTGCCCCTATGGCAACAAAGCTCCAACTGATCACTAATGCTACTTTGTACAAAGTCCTTAATGCTACTCTTAACATAACCCAGAGTGTGCTCAGTGCCAGGGTCCACTACGTCATCTTGTAGGACACACTGAGCAAGGTGGTCTGCTTTTTCATTTAGCGGGATACCCACATGAGAGGGTATCCAGATGAAATGGACCGTGGCACCGGCACCTTCTAGGGTGTGGATGAGATCAAGACACTTATTAACTAGATCACAGTCCATGGGGAGGTGGATTGGAGGGCGTACAATGCAGCCTTTTTATCATTTATTTCTCTTGAAGCAAGCAAGCAAGAGAGAGAGAGAGAGAGAGAGAGAGAGAGAGAGAGAGAGAGAGAGAGAGAGAGAGAGAGAGAGAGAGAGAGAGAGAGAGAGAAACATTGGGCCGTACCAAGAGTCGCGAAGGCCAAGGCATGGACCTTCCCTTCGACCAGCAAGGCAAAGCCTCCACCCTTACTTTCAATCCGTACCAAGACTCACCGTGGAAGGTAGGGCCGCGAGAGGTCTGCCACTAACAAGAGTTGGTAACAGTTGTTTCGGTATTGGTATGACTGTAATCCGGATTTGAGCTCCACGAACAACAACAAAACAACAATGCCCGCTACAAGAATGGAGGGAAGAAGCCGTGACCGGGCCTCGCCACTCACACACGAACAGAGAATAATGATTCTCAATCTTGTAAAGAGAATAAAGACTTGCAAGACCACTCAACAAACCCAGCTAGCCTTCACATGAAAAAAAAATAGCTTAGGAGGAGATCACCAAGTCATTTAATGCCATTAACATTTTTTTAAATATTAAGATATTTATAGCTAAATAAAAATTCAAGATTTTAGCATCAGCTGGTGCTTAGAGAGAACCTGACAATGTGAAACAGAGGCAGGCTCAGGTAGTGAGTAACAAGCCCACATGTGATCAAAGTTATTGAATATCTGTGTACTCAAGCATTCCTTATTGAAAACCTGGCTTGCCACACACTTAAATAATTTTTTCTGCTTTTCAAGTTTTGTATATGTATAGCAGTTCTGAATGTTTATTGTTGTTGCTCAATTTCACTATGTATTTATAACAGGTTTATTCAACAACTTTACAGACTGCAGTGTTTTCATAATTTCCAGAATTCTTAACTTTCTTTTTTTTCTGTATCCTTCCATTATTCCTAAAGTGGTAATTTATCATGTGTTTGGAAATCACTGTCTTACAAAATCCATATCAAGAAGCAGTGGTAGTTCATTACAAGAGTTGAGAAATTTGTATTCTTTGGGATCTGCTAGACCACAATTTGTATGCATATCATTAAAAATTCCATAGTTAACACATTAGTATAGTCAATCATGAATTACATTAATCATGGCCTGAAATAGTTTGGATACAGGACTATACATCTTGAGAACTACCTACAATACTGTCAGTATACCTAGACTTAATTAAATCCTTGCACATCACACCCAACTCAGTGAAAAGTTATCTGTTGACTTTGCTTTAACATTATTGCACTCAATGCTTATGTCACTCAGTCTTTGTTGAGAGAGAGAGAGAGAGAGAGAGAGAGAGAGAGAGAGAGAGAGAGAGAGAGAGAGAGAGAGAGAGAGAGAGAGAGAGTTTGATAAGAAGTCCTGGGTTAGTGTGAAGTGGGGTGCTTGTGAAATTCTCTGTCTACATCCCTATATACATCTTTGTAGTTTTGTTTTAAACCTGCTTATACAGGCTAGTATTTACCTTGTGACTGGCTTTTCTTTGTATACTTTGACAGCCTTCTGTCTGTTGGCAGTTCACCTGTCACTTCCTATTCTCCATTAACCCATGCACATATTTGGTCTTTAATAGGCTTGGATGATGAGCTCACTAAAGAAAATATTTATTACCATGAAATAAACAGTGTAACTTTCCTGACAAACGAAAACAAGCTTCATAAAACAGCTAGGTGGCGAGCTTTCTGGATCCACTGCGTTCTTCCACCTCGCGATTTTAAGGCGATCCTTCACTATTATAAAAGAATAGTAACTTACGTGGAAACATAACTATCGGTTTTCCGAGATTGAAAATATTACTTGATATTGATTTTAGTTCATACTATTCGTTGGTCACTCCAGCTTACGAAAATTATAAAATATTTCTTCGAAGGTCATGTGGAAGACACGGGGGCACCCATGCCTTCCCTTCGACCTTCCCTCTGCTCTTCGTTCCAATAATGACAGCGACTCTTGGTACCACATTACCTTCCTTCTACCCTCGACCTTAAACCTTCGTGACTCTTGGTACGGGCCATTGAATCTTTGTATTAGTTCAACTTCCAGCGTTGACAACACTGTCCCGTCGACGAACAGTGGCAACAAGAGGTCTGTGTGTATCCCCTGCCGCCTCCCCCTACCTACCCCCTCCCATCCCGCTTTCCACAATGCCTCCAGATACTGCCAGAAATCCATTTTTGTGGTGAAAAATACTTAGAAATATGGTAGCTACAGTAAATTTTGAGTTACAGAATTGTGAAATGAAATATCTGTGACACATCTTTATAAAGTATATATCTTTCATTGAAAGTCAATCGTTCGCTGATTTAGCCGCACCAGGAGACGCCCTCTGAATGTGAGTGCCGCAGTATACGGGTTAAGGGTGTTTCTATAATTCTAGTGACATTAACAAATTTTCTAGATTGTGAAAGGGCTCTAGCTTAAGTGACGCGGGTTTTTAAGGGTGTTTCTATAATTCTAGTGACATTAACACATCTTCTAGATTATCAAAGGGCTTTAGCCTAAGTAACATGAGTTTTTAAGGATGTTTCTGAAATTTTAGTGACATACTAACATTTTCTACGTTAGCAAGGCAAATACTTCAAAGAACTCGGCAAATCGTCTCTGTAGGCTTTGAAACTGGCCGCGGTGTGAGAGGGAAGCGTTTCTGAATGAGCCTGTAACTGACACGAAGGGCTTCACCAAATAGTAAGCACAATAATACAAAAAACGCGTCAGGGGTGGGAAGCAGTGGCGGCCATTAATGAACGCCAGCCAGCTCACCATCCTCTATTCTGGCGTTCCTGTCACTAAAAATGGCGTTATAACTACCTTAGTGACGGAGACTTCAGCTGCACTCCACACAACACCCGTCTGTCCAGTGGTGGTGACTCTACGCTGGTGTACAGGCACGGGTGGGCGGACTGTGGGCGGCCAACGTGGTGCAGTTTCACGTGGTGGCGTGACTCGATTCCCGCCCGACTCGTTCCCGCCTCATTCAGTTTTGGGCGGGAATTAATGCTTCTCATATAATTTCCTTCTTTTTTGTCTTTTCTGATCACTTTTATTCTTTTTATTCTTTCCTTATTTATTTTTTTAATCATTTTGTTTTATCATTTATTTTAATTTTTGGGGGGAGATTTAATGCTTTTGAACCTGCTCCATTTTTGTTTTGTTTTTATTATTGTTTTATTCCTCTTATTCTTTTCTTATTTTATTTTGTGTGTCTCTCCATTTTTTTCATCATTTATTCTTTTTTCTTCAATTTTGCAGTAGGCTAGTTGGCGCGGGAATGAATGCTCTTATATCATCATCCATTTTTATGTCTGTTTGTCTGATTATTTTATTCTATTGATTATTCTTTTTTATTGTGTGTTTTCTTTCCAGTTTTTCATAATTTATTCTTGTTTTTTCAATTTTCCAGTAGTTGGCGCGATATTCAATGCTTTTTATATCATCATCCATTTTTATATATATTTTTTAATATTTTCATTTTTTTATTATTTCCTTACTTTATTTTGTCTTTATTTCAAGTTTTTTTGTCATTATTATTTTTTTTTTCACGCCGAAATGAATGCTTTCTATATCTCTTTCTTTTTTTTCGTTGTTCTCGTACTATTTTTACTCTTTTTATCATTTTCTTATTTTATTTGATCTTTCTTTTAAATTTTAATCATACATGAATGAGTATGAATAAGTGAGCTTTGTGTACAATAAGACTATTTTATTGACATTAATACAGTGGGGAGGGTGGCAGTGAAAGGTGAGGAGCCACTGGTACAGCACCTCTCTCCACAACTACCATTATCTATCACAGCAACACAGCAACACATGAGGCACTTACCAATGGTGAGGTGTCCATTGACAGAAGCACTGTGCCAGACCAGGGTGCTGCCCTCCTCTCCAACACATTTGCAAACCATCCTTGTTGAGAACACAGCACCCTCAACACACCCCATGAAGTCAACACCCTGCAGCACCAACACACCCCATCAAGTCAACACCCTGCAACACAAAAACACCACCCACTCTGTCACCACCACTACCACAACTGAGTGGATTACCTGCAAAGAGAGTGGATTACCTGTCAAACTGAGTGGATTACCTCATCAAACTGAGTGGATTACCTGTCAAACTGAGTGGATTACCTCATCACAAACATCACCACTTGTACCTTTCCTAACTCAAATTTTTAACCCCTTCAAAATGGCCAAAGGAAGATTAATAGCACACCACAACCACCACACCACCACCACTGTACCACAACACCACTCACACACTTTTCTCCATTTATCCAACCCTTCTCTCTTTGAACAGTGCTGTGTATTTACCTAGTTGCATTGTACAGGGACGAGCGGGGCTCATAGTGTCCTGTCTCCATATGTCCATTTATCAAGTTTTTCTCGAAAGTTTTGTGTGTGTGTGTGTTTCACTGTTTGATCTGCTGCAGTCTCTGACGAGACAGCCAGACGTTACCCTACGGAGCGAGCTCAGAGCTCATTATTTCCGATCTTCAGATAGGCCTGAGACCAGGCACACACCGGGACAACAAGGTCACAACTCCTCGATTTACATCCTGTACCTACTCACTGCTAGGTGAACAGGGGCTACACATGAAAGGAGACACACCCAAATATCTCCACTCGGCCGGGGAATCGAACCCTGGTCCTCTGGCTTGTGAAGCCAGCACTCTAAC